>NW_026924297.1:0-23325 GCF_032062105.1 Saccostrea cuccullata
TGACCTTTCGACCTTGACCTTAAAACTTATGTACTTATGAAAAAAACTTTAACTTTGACCAAAACTTTTGAATGGTAGGGGCTGGGATTTCAACTTTACATACGTAACCCTTTTAAAAAAGACCTTTTATTGATCCAAGTTTTAATCCTTTGACTTTGACCTTGGAGTTTGACCTACTTCTTAAAAACTATAACATTGGTTACAACTTTTGAACGTTGGATACTTAGACTTTCACATTTTACATATGTATTCTTTGTGGCAATACCTTTCATTGGATATCAACAATTTTGACCTTTTGACCTTGACATTGGAGATTTGTGTACTTATGAAAAATCTTTAACCTTTATCAAAACTTTTGAATGGTAGAGGCTAGGGCTTTTATGCTTCACATATGTATTCCTTGTGAGAAGACCTTTTATTAAATACCAAGAACTTTGATCCTTTGACCATGACCTTGGAGTTTGACCTACTTTTCAAAAACTTTTACCTTGGTCACAACTTTGAACAGTAGATACTGGGACTTTCATATTTCACATATGCATTCTTTTTGGCAATACTTTTCATTTGATACCAACAACCTTGACCTTTTGACCTTGACCTTGGACATTTGTGTACTTATAAAAAACTTAAATCTTGACTATAACTTTTGAATGGTAAGGACTAGGACTTTCATACTTCAAATAGGTAATCCTTATGAGAAAACTTTACATTGGATACCAAGAAATTTAACCCTTTGACATTGACCTTGAGTTCAGTGATGATTTCTAAATAAATGACATATGATAGGGTGTTCATATTACACACAATTTATACATCATAAAAAATGACATCTCACCCACAATGACACCGAAAGCGGGGGACCACAATTCCTTGAATTTGCTTGTTATGTTTTGTTTTATGAATAAGTATTTTACATTTGATCTCTAAAGTTTTATGTTGCTATATTTTACTAGTTATTTGGAGGTACATGTATATGATAAAGAGCTATATGCGATATATTGCATATATTTGCTCCCCGAAAAGTCAAATTTTGAAAACTTCCTGAAATGTGCTGAATTCTATGAATTGTATGAAAAATATAAATTAACAGAACTTATTATTGTTTCAAGGCAGTTTATTCACAATTTTTGTTTTTATGACGTTACAAACTAGTCCGATTTTATAATCCTTTTTCAGAAAGAGGACAAAATTTCAACAATTTTAGCATTAAAATTTATAGAGCACGTTTGCTCAGGAACGATATTTACATATTTCATTGATATTATCATTATACACAATACACTGTATATAAAAAAAAAATTGAGCCTGAACACACAAGCGCTCGGTGACTTTTCTCAAAATATCGACGAAATATGTACATTTTTCTGTAGAATTCATAAAAAAAAATGAAATTTACGTCATGTTTGTGACGTCATTACATACATATGACGTCATTACTTATGAAAATATTCAGTGCCTTGAAGTCAGCATATACTCCTTGTTTATGAACATAATCAATGAAAGAAAAAGTGAACAAGCTCACATACCCCACGCTCCCACAAAACACAAAGTGCTGAAAATCCCGGAAAAAATGAAAAATCAGAATTTCCCGCTAACATGCACAACTACAAATTGTGTCCTAAATATCTGCAAAGTTTGATTAAATTCTGTGCAGCGGTTTATAAGGCGTTGCGCTGACAAACTGCTCACCACTATATTCAAGATATCCCCAAATATCTAAGTTGTAAAGTGCCAAAATTCCCCGAAAAATAACGGAATCGAAATTTCCTGGTAAAATGCACATCTATACATTGTGTCCTAAATATCTCCAAAGTCTGAAGAAAGTATGTGCAGCAGTTTATGAAGGGTTGCGCTGACAAAATGTTCTTCTGTATATTCAAGGTATGGCCAAAAATCTAATTTGAAAAGTGTGGAATTTCTAAGAAAAATAAAGAAATAGTAATTTCCTGGTAATATGCACATCTATACATTGTGTCCTATATATCTGCAGAGTTTGACAAAATTCTGTGGATTGTAGTTGCGCTGACAAACTAGTTATCTTTATATAAAAGGTATGGCCAAAACCAAAATTTTTAGTCCGGAAATTCCCGGAAAAGATAAAGTAATCAGAATTTCCTGGTAATATGCACATCCACATATTGTGTCCTAAATATCCGCAAAGTTTGACGAAATCTGTGGAGCGGTTTATGAGGAGTTGCGCTGACAAACTGTTCATTTCTATATTCAAAGTATGGCCAAATGCCTTAGGTATAAAGTGCGGAAATTCCCGGAAAAAATAATGGAATCGAAATTTCCTAGTAATACGCATATCTGCACATTGTGTTTTAAATACCTGAAAAATTTGACGAAATTCTGTGCAGCGGTTTATGAGGAGTTGCGCTGACAATCTGTTTATCTACATATTCAAGGTATGGCCAAATGCCTTAGTAGAAAAGTGCAGAAATTCCCGGAATAATAATTGAATCGGAATTTCTTGGATATATGCACATCTACACATTGTTTCCTAAATACCTGCAAAGTTTGACAAAATTTTGTGCAGTGGTTTATGAGGAGTTGCGCTGACAAACTGTTCATCTCTATATTCAAGGTATGGCTAAATGCATAAATTAACTAGAGGCCCATGGGCCACATCGCTCACCTGAGAAGTTTTGACCATTCTGTTCTTTACCAGATTTCCCCCTTGTTATACATAATGCATCCCCACCCTACCCCACTGATAAATCATAATTTAGACATTTTGAAATCTACACTACCCCATGATCCTTCCATTGGCACATATGTTTTAGCTTTTTTGGACCATTGGTTCCTGAGAAGAAGATTTTAAAGATTTTCCCTATATATTTTGTGTAAAACTTTGATTCCCCTATAATGGCCCCGCCCTTTCCCCCCGGGGGTCATGATTCCTACAATTTAGAATTTACACTACCAAGAATGCTTCCACATAAGCTTCACTTTTTCTGGCCCAGTGGTTCTTGAGAAGAAGATTTTCAAAGATTTTTCCTATATATTTCTATGTAAAACTTTGATTCCCCATTGTGGCCCCGTCCTTCCCCCGCGGATCATGATTTGAACAATTTAGAATCTACACTACACCAGGATGCTTCCACATAAGCTTCACCTTTTCTGGCCCAGTGGTTCTTGAGAAGAAGATTTTCAAAGATTTTTCCTTTATATTTCTATGTAAAACTTTGATACCCCATTGTGGCCCCCCCCTTCCCCCGGGGGTCATGATTTTTACAATTTATAATCTACACTATCCCAGGATGCTTCCACATTAGTTTCACCTTTTCTGGCCCAGTAGTTCTTGAGAAGAAGATTTTTCAAGATTTTTCCTATATATTTATATGTAAGACTTTGATTTGCCATTGTGGCCCCGCCCAATCTCCTGGGGTCATGATTTGAACAATTTACAACCTACACTACCCCAAGATGCCTCCACATAAGTTTCAGCTTTACTGGCCCAGTTGTTCTTGAGAAGAAGATATTTTTAATGACCCAACCCTATTTTTGCCTTTTCTTATTATCTCCCCTTGCGAGGGGATATGTCCCTTCATTTTAACAATTTAAATTCTCCTTCACCCAAGGATGCTCTGTACCAAGTTTGGTCAAAATTGGCCTAATGGTTCTTGAGAAGAAGTCGAAAATGTGAAAAGTTTACAGACGGACAGACAGCTGGACAGACGGACAGACAGACAGACGGACGGACAACGGACAAAATGTGATCAGAAAAGCTCACTTGAGCCTTCGGCTCAGGTGAGCTAAAAAATTTACAAGCGAAAAAGAACACAGAAAATTATATAACCCCTACTTAATAATAATATTTTTTAGGTAGGTGTACATTTTTATTAAAAGAAAAAAAGTAATGTAAGGTGTCTGCATGTGCGAAATCTTATTTCGTGCTGGGGAGGAGTGGGCCTAAAGTAGGTCTATATTCGCACTATGTCATTTACGAATAGTAAAACCGGAACCACGCGTCCTTTTTCCGAGATGAGAGTTTTTAACTATATTGGTTTGACTTTTTCTTAGCGTTTTAAATATCCGGTAACGATTTTGCTCGAAGTCAGTCGCGTCAACAAACACATATTGTACAGTTTAAGGATAAATTAATTAAAAAGAAAAGGCTGGGAACAACTTTCGGTAGACAGAAATAATTAGGTAATAAAACGATATTTCTCTGAATGATGCATGTTTGATATGCCGCGTCGAAAACACAGACCATAATGGCATATACAAGCTACATCAGAACATGTATCAAACTATCGAGGCGACTTTGTCGGGGCCAAGTTGAAGCTTATAGTGATAATTCAGAAGAAAAGTAATGACTACGATTTGACTTAGAAAATTTATGGATTTTACTAATCAAACATTACAAAATTTACTTTAAATAATAATAACTGCATAAAACACATACCCCCTCCCCCAACCTGCTTACCCACGAACCCCAATGCAAAATTATCTTTTGAATAAGTATTTGACAAAACTTGATTCACTTGCAGCATACTTTGTTACTTTTTGTAACAAAATCATGCAGTTTCTGTGAATCAGTGAATTACTTTCATTTTCATCGTCTCCAATTTAAAGACAAGTGTGTTTTATTTATTTTTTTCGAGTAAAATAAGATAAATTTTAGGGACAATAGGTTTTGGGTGTGTATAATTATTGTTTGAAATAATAAACAAGCTTGTTTATACAAGCATAAACTCAAACATTAACAGTATTACAGAAATATGTGTCAATACATTACTTCTGGAAGAAAGAAAATAGGGGGGTACCTTTAGTGTAGAGCTCATACCACGAAAAGTAATGCGTCAACATATAATTTTTTTTAAGCTTTTTATTTTTCTTAAATATAATTTAGTAAAAATAATGCAAATTTATGAAGTTTGAGTCCATATTTTTTTTAAATGACCGAGATTGTCCTGGGAAGCATATTTTCTTACATTAAATTTAGATGCAATAGCCTAACAAAGTGCATCTATTTATAATAATTTATGAAAAACAATGATATTTTATAGTTTAATAACATGTTTCTACTCTATTTTTGGTATTAAAGTCGAATATTTAGACTTAAATTAATTTATATACAACAAAATCTAGGATAGGTAAAATTTCAGTATTTTACATTTCGGGGTATAAACTCCGATAGGCTTTAGCGGAAAAGTGAACATGTTGACATAAAAGAGGGTGTTGCAGTTCTTTTGTTATTTTCCCTAAATGTGTAGCAGATTAAAAAAGAATTTTTATGTTGCAGAAACTCGTATCAATTTTTTTCAAATGCATCAATATATAAAACACAACAAGAAACAATATTTTGAAAGTGTGTATTAACTTCCAATTTGCAATTAAATGATGTGAAAATTATCCGTACGGCAAAATATATCATATTTTACGTTTTTAGGTAGGGAATCCCCAATGTTCTGAAAAAGTGCCTCCTTGAAACAAAATAATTTTGATATATACACAAAGAGACAGGAATATCCTTCAAAACTGCCATATCAGGTTTTTGTTTCAAAAAGGCACATTTTTGACAAACGCAAAAATTGAATAAAAATTATTCTCCAAACGAAATGCGAAATGTGTACTTTAAATAACGCGGCTAAATCATCCTGTCCAAATGGTCTATTGGATATGCTTGTGGGCTTCCTGCTAGTACTTTTACCAAAGAATGGGTTCGAATCCTGGTATGGATCATTTTTGCATATGTTTTATGCGCCCGGATCGATAGATTTCGGGGGTATATTGTTTTTTTTCCTGTCTGTTTGTCTGTTTTTCTGTCTGTCTGTTGTCAACTTTAACCTTGGCCATAACTTTTGAACAATAAAAGATAGAGACTTCATATTTGGTATGCATACTCCACTAATAAAGTCCTTTCAAATGACATCAAGGTCAATGACCTTGTGACCTTGACTGTGACCTATATGCTAAAAATAGCTTTTTCCACTGTTTGTCATAACTTTTTAACCATAGGAGATAGGGACTTCATATTTGGTATGCATACTCCACTAAAAGAGTCCTTTCAAATGACATCAAGGTCAATGATCTTGTGACCTTGACTGTAACTTATGCTAAAAATAGCTTTTTACACTTTTTGCCATAACTTTTGAACCATAGGAGATAGGGACTTCATATTTGGTATGCATACCCACCGATTAAGTTCTTTCAAATGACACCATGGTCAATGACCTTGTGACCTTGACTGTGACCTATATGCTAAAAATAGCTTTTTCCACTGTTTGTCATAACTTTTGAACCATAGGAGATAGGGACTTCATATTTGGTATGCATACTCCACCGATAAAGTCCTTTCAAACGACGGCAAGGTCAATGATCTTGTGACCTTGACTGTGACCTATATGCTAAAAATAGCTCTTTACACTTTTTGCCATAACTTTTGAACCATAGGAGATAGGGACTTCATATTTAGTATGCATACTCCACTGATTAAGTTCTTTCGAATGACACCATGATCAATGACCTTGTTACCTTGACTGTCATCAATATGCTAAAAATAGATTTTTTGAACTTTGTTGCCGCCGGGGGCATAGTGTTTCACAAACACATCTTGTTCCATATGTAATGGTAGTGCAATGAAATTATGTATATTCTGAAAGAGAGGTGGGGGAATGTCAAGAAGTTAGTTGAGTAATAACCAATCTATATATTAGAAATGCAGGATTAAATTGTTAAAATCTTTGATGTGCTGTGACTTAAAACTAATGCTTCATTTACATGTAGTTTTGTCTTGGAAAATAAAGTTACTGTATTGTTTAAATAATTAATTTTTTTTTACATACTGAAGTTATTGCAATTTTGGTCTCTTAGTTAGTAGCCAAGATTTGATTTGAAACAAATGAAATGTCTTGTATGTAGCACCAACAGTGTGATTATGGGATGTAGTTTTATTTCATGAAAAATATTTTTGCACTATGTCTGAAAAATATTTTTGCACTATGTCTACAGTATATCTATCAAAATGCTGCTTTAGCCAATGTGCTTTCTGTTCTTCCAACCTCTTTCGTGCAAAATGACGAAAGTGTTTTGTTGTATCAAGAAGGAAATACCCGCCGTAAACATAGTCCTCTACGTAGCTGTATCTATATTTAGACATAACGAGGGTATTTAAATGTCCTTCTCATTATATAGGGAATAATCGCGAGTTTCTGCAACGCCCTCTTTTCTTGTGTCTATCCATTGCTGGGATGTATGTCTATCTTATAAAAGCAGATTTTTAAAGATTGAGCCCATTTTGTGCCGAGTATAGAACTACCTTAAAAGCACACAGCTAGAAAAAGATAAAAGTGGAATAAACCAAATTCACAAGACTTATAACATGTAAGGAGACGGTCATTTTGCACATTTACAGTTTTTGAAGAGTTATCCGCCCTTGATGAAAAGAAGAAAATTTTTGATTTCCCAAAATTTCTTTTTATATTTTAATAAAGAGGGAATTTATGCATATTTTCACCAAGAGATTTCTTTGAAATTCAAATTACTTTTTACAATATCTTATAAAAACATGCACTGCCCATATACTTCAATGTAAAATTCAAAGTGATATTAATTGGACAATAATCAAAATTTTGTAAATTTCTTTGGTGGAGCATTTTCATTTGATAATATCTTCTAATTGCTACCATGATTAAAAATATTGGTCCATTCATTTATTAGGTACAAAATATGGTCGTTATACATTGAATACCTTAAGTGCCAAAATTACTCACACTATTCCATTATCCTTATTTTATTATACAACACAAAAAGGGGAAGGGGCGATCTTTTAATGAACGTTTTAAATGGTACAGTGTAAATAGTATTTGGACCTCCCTTTCCCCCCATGTTGAATTACGTGCCTGTATGCATCTACTTTCCAAGAATACCTATGGTTAGAAATCTTATGACATTCAGTGCCTCTCGCAGATGCCAACAAACATAGTAAGAATATGTATGCTGTTAAGTAATAGAATAAAATTTAATCTCACTTAACCTGAGAGAGTCGCGGAGTAAGGAGTTGATCCTTACGTCTCAGTCGTGTTCGAATCCCACTGTGGGACGTGAGAACGGTCGGATGGTCCTTCGGATGAGACCGTTTAAACCAATGCCCGTGTCGCAGTTGATGGTGACACGAAAAAAGATCCTTCACTGCTCAATCTGCTAACTTAAGATAGCTTTGAAAAACACCATCTTATGATGATCCTAAGATTTTTTAAGATACATCTTAGGAAATTTCTTATGAACAATCTTAGGAAAGTTTCGTAAACATGCCTGCTGGTCTACTACGTTTACATTTTATCACAGACACGTGGTTGAGGTAAATTTACCTGTTATCCTTTTCTCTATATTTCAAACTTTTATAATGGTCAGTCGAGGCTGTTTATACATAATAATACGCATGGATTTTCAGCATTTACGGTTTTCAGGACAAGAAATGCACATGAAACTTGTATTCACTGATACTCGGGAATACGCGTAGGCCTAGCGAATTACTCACAAAACACGCTACAAAACTTTAAACTAATGTATATTTATTAATTGTTTGTAACTGTATATAATTTTTACTGTGGTCTGGGAGCTGTTCATATGTAGATCCATGTTTAATCTGTGACTCAAATGCATTAAAAAAGTATCGGAAAGCAGTAAAATTCCAAGCATATTTCCATAGTATTTATGTGGTACTCACTCGTAATGAATTTCATTTAGCTGATTGGACAGTTAGAATGTATCGCTAGTGTTTCGATTAGCATATGAATTTATTCTTACGTCAGAAAATCTAGTCCGTCGATCTGTTCATAATGGGGAAGGCCAGTTAGATTTTACAGTTATTTTTAAAAAAAGGCATGTGGGCGCAGTTAAGGGACAATTTTCTCCTTTCACATGTAGGTAGATTTCAAGAAAACACAGTGACCAGCCAAAGGAGAAAATTGTACCTATCTGCGCCCGTATGTTTTAAGGGCTTCAAAGAGTGGGCGGGGTTAAATGCAATGGGAATTGGATGTAAACATAATACCCCTGCCTTTATAAAAGATCTGTTTCTTTCAAATCTCGTTTCTTTCTTTTTTGTTATAAATAGTATTCTATAAAGGTATACATATCAGTGATCAGTTATATACAAAATTTGAGTAAAATTTAGACATTTAATTTTTTGTCAAATTTTCCCAGGGCTGCAAGTCACCTAGCTCATCCTTTCCCCCCAAAATAAGCCATTCACCAGAGTTTGACACACCCCTTAAAAATCTAGGCCAATGACCTATTTATTTTTGGGCATCATTTGCTACTTAATTATCTTGTTAACATTGTATCTTAATATGAATAAAAATTCTATTGCAGAATTCTTTTACTCATCACTTTTATACCACAAACTCGCATTTTCCCTTTACTTGCTATAGTAATTATTGATTTTTGTTGCCTACTTTTGAAATGGCCCTATTAAAAATCTATATCGATGACCATATATTTTTTTCATCGATTTTTACTCACAAAAAGTCACTTTAGCTCATATTAAAATTTGAGATTTTCTATTATAGAAATGAATTAGGTCCCTCATCGTTAACCTTTATTAACCATTACTAATAGATGTAATAAAAATATAAAGGCTGCCGAGAACCTGTTTTATACGTAATAACTCCCCCATGCCCCTATGCTAAGAATAGCGACATGTAATACAATTAATAAAAAAACAAAGGGGGCGGGACATTTGGAGGGGGAGAGAGGTCCTAGGGAGTTTAAGTATAAAATGACATTGAAAAAGTTTAAAATTTTTGAAATATCAGCCGGAAAGGAGAGTGTTACAAACAGACAGAATGTAAAAATTTAATTTACTGTCTTGAACTTTGACCTTTGGACTTCATAATCAATAGGGGTCTTCCTTAGGCTACAGGAATTGTAACGTAAAATTTTATTGCAAAAGCTCAAAGGGTTCTCGAGATATCCGCAGAAACGAAAGTTATAACAACAGAATTTGCGAATTTATGACCTTGCCCTTTTTGACCTCAAAATCAATAGGGTTCTTCTTTAGTTCTTAGGGAGTTGCTATGCAAAATTTCATTTCGAAAGCTAAAGGGTTTTTGAGATATGGTGTAGAAACGAAAGCTTCTCAGACAGAAAGATGGACAAGCCAAATTAATATCCCCCACTTTTAAGCGGGGGACAAAAAACAATTACCTCCAAGATCTATCACCATGTACTTAAAGCCCGTGTTATTTTATCTTTAAAGCCAGCCTTTTTTGGGCCTCTGTCCCATTTTAGATGCATGTACTGACAAAAAAGATGCAGCCTCTGATTCCAAGGCAATCTTCACTTTCCTTTTTATACCTGCCTGTTATGAATAAAACATAATGCATTTCAAACATAAACATGTCATAATAAACAAAATGAAAAACTGTTACCAAGGATTTTATTGAAACACAATTTAGAGCTCTCATTGATAAACTGATTTTTTTTTTAAAAAAATATCAATGTACTGATTATGACACTTTTTGTTGTTGTTATATATGTGGACATTGAGTTTTAATGACAGCTCTACCCCAAAATAAAACATTTAATATTTAAATTGATTTGCAAAATTCAATTAATTTTGAAAAAATTACGTACCATTTGGGCAGCTGCTATCATGAGCATCTTTGCATGTCGTCCCCTATAGCTGGCACAGTGATGACAAAAACAATGTCACTCACTTTGTTTACCCGTGACTTGTATGTTCATTCTTTCCAGCTGCAGTTTTGATTTGGATCAATAGGTGAAGTTGAAGAGCATTGAATTCTTTCCCCGTCTCATCAATGCAAACTGTTTTTCGATGTACCCCTAAAAAATCAATATATTAAATTAAATTTTTTAATAAGTAATTTTAAAAAAAGCTGAGTGTATGTGGACATTTCAAGATTTTTTTTATCTCCTTTATAATATTAAAGATATCAAAAATTATCAAATTTAAAAGCTAAAATGTTATTTTTTTTCTTTGCAGAATCTTATTGACAGCATAAAAGATATATTCTAAATGATTAAGTTATATTGATTGGTTATAATGTGTTATCACCAAATCCTGAATTAATTCATTTGATACTAAAAAAATATTTACAATTAATTCCTGTTTAAATTTAAAAGCAAAAAAAAAAAAAATTTCGCTAGAAAAAAATTACCACAGATGAAACAAGAGGCCCAGGGGCCACATCACTCACCTGAGCAATTGGCTAGGAAAAAAATCAGATCAGAACTGAAAGAAACTGGGGGGGGGGGGTTGAATTTTTCACCCCCCCCCCCGAGGGGCATGATTTGAACAAACTTGAATCTACACTACCTGAGGATGATCCCACATGAGTTTCATCTTTTCCCGGCCCAGTGGTATTAAAAAAGATTTTTTAAAAATTTTCCCTATTTATTCCTTTGTAAAATTTTATTGGCCATTTTGGCCCAACCCATCTGAATCTACACTACCTGAGAATAATTCCACATGAGTTTCATCTTTCCTGGCCAAGTGGTTCTTGAGAAGAATATTTTTAAAGATTTTCCCTTTTAAAACTATGTAAAACTTTATGGCCTTTTTTGGCCCCATCCTACCTCCTGGGGTCATGATTTGAACAAATTTGAATCTACACTACCTGAGGATGATTCTACATGATTTCATCTTTCCTGGCCCATGGTTTTGAGAAGAAGAATTTTCATATATATTTCTATGTAAAATTTTGATGGCCATTTCCCCCCATCCTCCTCCTGGGTTCTTGATTTGAACAAATTTTGAATCTACACTACCTAAGGATGACCCCAAATGAGTTTCATCTTGATCATGGCCCAGTGGTACTTGAGAAAAGGATTTTTAAAGTTTTTCCCCTTATATTACTCACAGGGGCCAGTAACAGACTAAATTTGAATTTACGTATTGACTATATATATACAAAATATATATAGTAATCCAAAATTAAATTTACCCTGTTACTGGCCCCTGTATTTTACTATGTAAAACTTTGATTGGCCTTTTGGCCCCACCCCCCCCCGGTAGTAATTTTTAACAAACTTAATTACACTACCTGAGGATGATTCCACATGAGTTTCATCTTTCCTGTCCAAGTGGTTCTTGAGAAGAAGTTTTTTAAAGAATTTTCCTATTTTTTTCCCTGTAAAACTTCGGTTGCCCATTTTGGCCCCACCCTAGCCCCGGGGGTAATGATTTGAACAAACTTGAATCTACACTACCTGAGGATGATTCCACATAAGTTTCACCTTTCCTGGCCCAGTGGTTCTTGAGAAGAATATTTTTTAAAAATACCATTAATTTTTCTCTAATTCATAATTATCTCCCCTTGGAAAAGGGTGTGGTCCTTCATTTGAACAAAGTTGAATCCCCTTTACCCAAGGATACTTTGTACCAAGTTTGGTTGAAATTGGCCCAGTGGTTCTTGAAAGATGAAAATGTGAAAAGTTTACGACAACAACAACAACGACACAAACAACGGACAAATTTTGATCGAAAAGCTCACTTGACCCTTTCAGCTCAGGTGAGCTAAAAAGGGTTCACTATAAATATTCTCTTTAGAAAAGAAACAAATGACTTATTTCTCCTACCTCTGTTAACTTTGACTTTAAAATTAGCATAAATCTGCGGAAGAAATAATGGTCCTTATGGTTATCATCTTCCGACAGTCTAGCATATTCATTTTCTGCCTCTAAACCCAAACTTAAAGAAGGAACCGTCTGGCTTCAGCAGAAGTGAAGTTGGTGTCTTATAATCCATCAAATATTCGTTATCATGCCAGCTTTGTGTAATAATTGTAGTCCAATCAAACTTGAATGAATATGCGTAGCTGGAATAAATTGTGCCAAAATCTATAGCAGCCACAATCTGTCGCTCACATACAGACGTCTTGTTGTCAAATTCTATTACCTCTTCTGCGTCACTATCTGAATCTGAGAGGTTAAACTGGTCTCCCTGGTCCATTGTTCAAAAAGCTATCATTAAAAACAATATATCTTATAAATTTTTTTGCTGACTTTATTTTAGATAAATTTCTTGTTAAGATGCCAAAAATTTTATTACATTTAAGGACGGCTTTATATAATTTATGTGCATCTTCTCAAAAAACATCAAATCTACTCTGACATAGTAAACAAACCTGAATACATGCTCACAATTTTTGAAGTTACTGAAGCAATAAATTATGGTTTAATTTTCTCATTTAATATTGTACTAAATCTCATTAATTCTAAGCTTTTTCATTCAACCTTTCAATGATAAAAACATTTTCAAAGTATAAGCATATTTGTATACCAATTTCATTTTTGGTGCTCTACAAAGCAAATTCTGCCCATATGGGGCTTGTCTTCCGGATTGATAAAAAGTAAAATAATAGTAAAAAAATAGTATTTTTTCCAAGATGTCAGCTTGCGTCCCTTTGAGAGTTTATGTATATAGGTGTAGTACTTTTTTTAAAACATGTTTTTTCTTGCTTGATCATGTCAGAATCTTTATTAAAGCAATTTTTAGAGTGTATTTAATGTAGATAAAAATTTTTGAAAAATTATTTTACATTTATCAATCCGGAAGACAAGCCCCTATGATTCTGCCCCCCCCCCCTCTCTCTCTCTCTCTCTCTCACTTTTTCCAAAATATGACGTTTATTCATTCACATCTTGTCAAACATTTTTTTTCAATTAGGAATTCTGATCTCATTATCAATTTTTTCTACGATGCCTTTGAACTCTGAGAAATTCATAAAGTAATCGGTTTTAACATGTTTAAAAAATCTACTTTTGGTTTGTAAATTTCAGGATTACCACCTTGGTTGCCTGTCTTAAAATTACTTCTTTACGGCTTGTTGCTAGCGCTAGCAACTACGTTAGTCCATTTTCCTGAATACGCATGCTCGGCTGCCATGGCCTTGCATTCTGGGAAAACTGTGAAAACTACTAGAGATAGACCATACGATAACAATTTTGTTGTATCGTGTTGTAGCATGAAATAACTGTTTATTTATTGTTTAGTTTACACTTTAAAGATAACTTCATATTTATAATATTTCAAAATCTGGGAGTTTTTTTTTTTTTTTTTTTTTGCTGACGGAAATGCCCGAGTCATTATCTGAATGTTATAAACTATGACAAGGTTTTTTTGTTGCTGTTTTACATTCAAGCACAACCAAAGATATATTCTAATTTCTGATTGGTCAATTCAGTCAATCTTACAAATTCCAGAAACAGAAGCAAGAATGTACACTAAAATAAAGTATAAATCCACTATTTGTGTTTAAAAATTTCTGATCATTGGTGTGTATTGCTTTTAACTAGCTTACATCACCTCATACATGCAATGTCTCGATGGGAATCTCCTTTATATAACCCCCTCTCCAGTAAAGGTCATTGCCTGACGTCACGGCGTCAGGCTGTATAAGGATTCATAATTGCTTGATCCGAAACTAATAGATCATACCCAGAGAGCTAGATTTTGCGCAAGCTGATTTACATTGGAAAATTTTACCTGCATTTTAAAAGAAACATTTTTCAGGGAAACAATGATTTTACTGATGCAAAATAAAGCAGTATTTACTTTGTTTACTCTGTTTGCATGAAACAGACTATTCCATGTGATTTAACGTTTCAACGTGTCCGTGTATCTTTTTTTCTACATTTCTATACTACTGGATCAGTCCATTTATATTCTACGAAAGGGGTGAATCGCTTTTCGCGCCAAATGTCACGAGTAAGCGATCTTCGCGCGCCTTTTCTTGGATTGTCCTATATTGTATGAATGGTGGTGTTAACTTCCATGGAATTAAATAAAGTTTGTTATTGTAACCTACATCTTCTTATGATTCAGAAATTCTGTCTAATAAATTTTATCTTATTCTTTAAAACAACATACGAATCGTATGTATCAGAATATGGACATGCAAAACAAAAGAAATGATTTCTCTAATTTGTTTCCCCTCTGTTGGTTTATTCCAAATTTTAATGGATTAGTCCAATCACCACGAAGGATCGACGCAGTTCAACCAGATTTCAGACGATTTGATGAAAAAAATCAAAGTACTGAAAGTACTGAGAAGCGGTTAGCATGCTTTCATCTAATATTGTACCGAAAAAAGTGAATGAAATGATGATATGCATATCTTTGTCCAATGTTATCAGAGAAGAAAAAAAACAGACATTCTGTTTTAGTAATACTTTACTTAATAGTAAAACCAATGACATTCCAAACTGATGTCACAGATAGATACAATCTAATTAAAATTAGATGTTCCGAATCCGCTACTGCTTCTCAAACATCTAACAACATCCTATTTGGGGTCATGTAAGAGTGAATCTTTGATTAGCCAAGAAAATGGTTCCTCTGAAATCTTGGCTTATATTGATTGATTGTATACTATTTAACGTCCCTCTCCAAGAATATTTGACTGATATGGAGACGTCACCATTGCCGGTGAAGAGCTGCCTTACGGCCTTTGAGCAGGATGGGATCTTTATCTTGCCACACCTGCTGTGACACGGGGCCTCGGTTTATACGGTCTCATCCGAAGGACCGCCCCATTTAGTCGCCTTTTACGACAAGCAAGGGGGTACTGAGGACCTATTCTAACCCTGCTCCCCACGGGGTTCTTGGCTTGCTTATATAGTTCAGATGGGTTTCTTGTTTTCACTACCGAACCAAAACACCCGAGGAGTTTTGTAGTGAACAAAATATGCATTGCAAAAGCTGTGTTATGTATGACGTGTGGGGTATCTTGTATAGTTTGTGCTCTTCCGTTTGCATTATTCACGTTCAGATGCCAGACTGCAGACTATACATGAAATTTATTCCAAAATTACTTTAATTCAACGTAAGACAGTATCAATAATGATGATATGTAGCCGTGGAATTAATTTGAGAATTGTTTACCGAGGCTTGAATCTACATGGCCAAAGTCTGTTTATTCATAATCGAAAGGTCGCTCTGATGTATGACCCCGAATGGGATGTTAGATGTTTGAGAAGCGGTAGTGGATTTGGAACATTTAAATAAATTTTAATTAGATTGAAATGCATGTTTCAAAATCTAAACATGAGATTTCTTCAGTTTGAAAGACAGAAAGTGCATTTTTAAAAGTTCTCTATTGGTGGCATCCAATCGTTCTCTGGATGAAAACAATTATGTTGATGTTGAAAATTTAATTGTCTTTCATGCTCTATTGAATCTGAAATTAGGTAATTGTAAAGTCTGCTATAGCAAACAACTAAAAAAAATGACAAGTTAAATTCTTTAGATTATTGGATTTTGAGTAGTGTAGATCTACAGCTGGCTAGTCAGAGAAAAAAGGATGACTGAGCAGAGACTTTGTAAATGAATTGATATCAGAGAACTCCATATGCGTAGGCTCATTGCGGGTGTTACCTGTTCAATGGGGGATGCTTACTTTTTCTAGGCAATGGATCCACCTTTTGAACTTTCAGGAGTCAGCTTTTCTTCCTAAATCGATCATTGATCATTCTGTATTTTGATACAGATACTAAATACTTTCGTTTAGTAATATTATGAACCACTACGGGAAGACTGGCAAGTAAACAAGATTATCAAGCATTATGAAATGTACTTTAATATTGACTTTTCAAACAATTAAATGTTCAATAAAGTAAATGGTATATGAGAATCATCTAAAAGAAGTCTTGCACAATATGTCTAGATAAGAACCTATAATGTGTATTTGCCATAATTATACTCTTCATGTAATATTGTTCTCAAATAAAACGTAAAAAGGAAAGTTGTCTAATCAATCAATACTAGTATTTAAAAATTCAAATGTACACTAAAAGTCAGTGAAACTTAAGAAGTTATAAGTGTCACTTTCTTCAATATGTCGGTTAAACAACATACACTGATTTCTTTTCTATCAATGTGCCTCTAAACTCCTGTATTTTATTTTAATTCTTCTCAAACGCTCAAAATGATAATCGACAAATTGGACAAATTCACATTTAAAAAGTATTTTCACAGCTAATAATACGTTCCCTAGGAATTGATCAAATTTTCAAAACTTATAAATAAGCATTAAGTAAATATTTTAAATTTTTGCTAATTGCCAAGATTTTTCATACCTCAAATGTCTGTGAATAATAATATCGGTTGATTTTTAGAAGAGGATCACAATGCCGATTAAAATTAATGTATATTTATCCATTTTTTTTTCAAAATTAATTTTACTACTTTAAGTGCCCCATTATTTTTTTCAAAACTAAAAGTAAGTGATCCCTTATGATCGTTTGTAATAAATTTTCAAAGACGGAGTAGAGAACTTACCCCTGGGAGCAGAGCTTTTATAATCTGTTTATTAGACAGAGAAGAAAAGAGAAGAAAACAAACGTTTAATTGTGGAGGTAATCCTATTGTGTCCATAAAAACGTTACAAAAAGTGTAAAACTTACAGATATATTAGGTGCTTTTATAAAAGCGTTTTTCGGGAATTACTTAACTTAATAAATGGTGTTTAATACTTTGGCAAGGAAAATCAAACTCGATCGAGAGATTTGCTGATGTTTTTGCAGTCTGTAATAACCTTCAACCTGCTGTATAATTAACCGTATCGTTCAACTTTCAAAAATAAACTAACAGTTGCAATAAATCGCAATCGCACGATGTACATGTAATAAGGACCAAATTCTCAGTTCTTTGAAGTTAGTGTTCTAAGTATTGTCAATGCTTTGGTAAATACTAATAAGAATTTGATATACATGTAATCGTTATAATAGCCACTCTTCATACACAGCATATTGTCAATCTCTCACCAAGGGGCGTATTACGCCAACGGTATACAAATCACAGGAAGCGCTTTGCTGAAGTTACCATTGTCGATAGGTAGCGCCTTGTGGAAGTTTCCGGTTTTGGTTGCAGAAGGATAAGGTTACGTGCCATAGAGCGATGTCATAGGTAGCGCCTTATGGAAGTTTCCGGGTTTTTTTTAGCCATGCCATAAAGCGGTTAGCTAGCTAACCGCTTAATTACCTGTGAGAAATCAAGGATTTCTTTTTCAAAAGGCCTAAATGTTGGTTTTACCTATTTCGTTAATTATATATAGTACCCACCTTTCAGTAAAAAAAAGATCAATGAACACAAACTACTACTGTTTACTTCATTGGAGAAAATACTTTCCTACAACATATGTATTTAGTTATATCCATTCTCTAAAATGTTCACAATGAATGATTTGACAACAGATTTCAGAATAGGTGTAGCTTTAAATTTAGATCCAGGGGTAGATCAATCTACTTGCAGAAAAGTCAATCGCATCATCTCGGGTCTTTTTGTCAGAGGTCGAAAAACAAACTCAAATGTATCGACATCATTGGATGTTAAAAATTTGACATTTCCTGTTCATAGTAAAAACGGAGTTTGAAGTCCCTTCTATCGTTTATTTTAGATAATACCATTACACTGAAAAAAGTTAATCCATATTACACAGATAATCGGTCTATATACATCATCCATGCTTTTGTTTCAAAGTTTGTGAAAAGGGGGGGGGGGGGTGTCATGGCGTATTTATAGATTAACAATACATTTGTGGTCTTCTTCCCTAGATAAGGCCCGAGGAGTTGCGATAGGCAGAAAACCCACATACATTAACCATTCTGTTAACAACTCTTCAGAATGCAGCATAGGCATCGTTCTTCTACAAGTTTTAGATTTTTACAAGGTTCTCAGAAAAAGGAAAGATTTCAAACACAAAAAAGTATTGCTCAAAAGGTTTATCACTTCACTTACAGATATTGATTAAGTCAGGCAAGCTTTTTGAAAAGCTGTTACTTGTATATATATGTTCTGTTGAACAAAACTCCAATAGGTCCCCTCCCCTGTTTCTTTACCTATGTGTCTATAATATGGATACGCTTCACAAAACAATAATAAATTTATCACTTTCCAGTCTCGATAAAAATTAAAGAACTCAGCAAAATAAATCACTTGATCACGGATCTTTCTTTTTCTTTGTTTAAAAATTGCTAAGGCGATAGCCTATCTTTTTAAAAGATTAACTTGTGAAAAGCTAGATTAGCACTGTAGGCATAAGAGTTATCTCTATTAACATGTTTTAGTTACCTCTAGATATAGGATTTAAAAATTCGTCCAATAAAGTTACAGAGAAAACAACACTCTCTCATCAGGCTATACAGTGGGCCCACTCGATTGGGACCCTTTTAGAAGCAAAGGGAATGTTGAAAGGGTTGGAATATGTATGTCTAAATCAAGTGTTCAGAAGGATTTTGAATAGGATAGAATATTATCTGCAATGTTTTGAAATACTGCAGTTGTTGAATTTCAAGAATTTCAATCTGTTTTTTAAAAGCATTAAATGTTAGTTCGAAAGGAGGGAAACTTGATATAATTTAGAGTGGAAAAATTAATTTGATATAACAGTAAAATTGGGAATTTTTTATTATTTACGTAAAGAAAGATTTAAAACATAAAGTGTCTGAGACAGAAGAATATTAAAGAGCAAGTAAAAAAAAAAATTAACTAGAACTGTCCAATAGGGACAAATACCCCCTGCTGGGTTTTTCAGAGAAGGTGCCAATTTAATTCAAAAATACTTTATGGATCTAGAGATGTTCACAATTTACTAAAAAAAAATTTGCAGTGAAATATAATAGCTCATCATGTTTCTTAATGAATGAAACGGAGGTGCAAACAAATGAAACATCAATACTAATACATTGTAATTCCATTGTAACATTTTTTAAAAAAAAATTTTCATTTAATTATTCTTTATTACTGCATTAAAATAAAGTGCCACGCCACAGCATGATACGCCCGTCAAAAAATACAATTACAATGTATCTTAAACAGTTAAAAGTGCAGGAAAATCATGTCAACCTTGATTTTTAGATTTCAATGATTTTTACACACCTTAAAAAATTTGTTTATCTATCTCCTGTGGTGTAGGCATTAATTAACACAAATATTGCATCATTCATTGATTTCTATACCTTGCCAAATGCCTATCATATTTAAAAATATCAAATTAGTCTTCACAACTTAATCTACACCTAATTAATTTTGGAAATAAAAGACTGGCCATCAAATATAAACTGACCAACAGCTCTTCTTCTAATTCCTGAAGGATACAGATTAGACCATGCTCTGAAGAAATGAAAGAGATTCCTACATTGAACACATTGCTTGTCTACTCATTACTCCCAAAAGATTATTGGATCTGCGCTATCTGCCATAAAACATTTTTAAAAGATATAAAACATCAATGATTTTTTTTTTTTTGATTTAATGTCAGACAGTTAATTGTTAATATGCAATTCATATGGACATGCAGATTCCACCCCTACCACCATAAATTAATTTTTAAGTTCATAATATTATGTAATATCAAAATAGTTAATATGCAATATCAAATTTGTTTTAATTACTTCTCATCAAATTCATTTTCAAACTTCGGCTACCCAACAAGAGCTATTTTTAATCCAACAGGCTTACCCATTTGGCCCAATACTCAAGGGATATAGATAGCACCTATGCTCTTACAGCTACTCCTCACACTAAACTCATTAATTTCTCTATCTAAATTGTCATGCAATTTTCTTTTATCATTCTTCTTGACCAGTGCTTGATAATTAGACTCATGGGAGTGGTGGAATTTCTCTAACATACATTATAGCGAGCGCAGCGAGCGTCGCGAAGCGACGCTCGTCACTGCGAGCTCTTAAAGCAACGCCTGTGCGAAGAGAAAATTTGGACTACTGCAAATTCATTAGATAGAATTTTTTGATGCCGTAATTTGGACCCATAATGCATCACTTGTTTAAGCTATGTTAAAGCTACGTTCTCGTGAGAATAGTAGCAAAAGTTTCACTAAAAGTGAACATGTCCTTTTTTCATGAATAAATATTGAAGATAAATAGCAAACGAAACATTCTTCATTTATTTTCAGCACTGTTCAGGGTTCTCTCTGGGAAATGTTACTTACACACGACTTCATGTGACGTCAGAGTCTAGACGCATCAAATGCCACGTGCAGTTTGACGTACGAGCCCGATTTAAATTCTTACAAAATAAACATCTGCGCTCGCCATAACGGTCGCACCGTCAACATATTATTTGTTATAGATTGCTGTCAAGTATATGCTAAAAAATAAGTATTTTCTTGATTTAACATTTTTCTAATAAGGTTAGTGCAATAATTTTACATTATTCTGAATGTGTAAATGAAGAGAAAAAATTTAATTTTTTTTTAAAATTCCACTTAAATTAAAGGTCACATGTACATTGACCTTGAAATAGGTCGCGACACACTTTTTACCTAAGATGCATAAACTGGCCAAGTTTGATGATTCTAAGTCTTATAGTTTTCTAGTTATGGACTGGACAGGATTTTTCCATATTTGGCTATAACTTTTTAATTATAGGTCAGAGCGACATACTTTTTGTGCGTGACACACCTTCTACCCAAGATGTATCAGATGACAAAGTTTGATAACTCTAGGCCTCATAGTATTAAAGTTATGAGCCTTACACGAGAAAAGCTAACAGACGGACGGACGGACAGCTAGACAGAAACATGGACACGAAGCCTATAACATAATAAAATTTGTCTTAATTAAGACAGACGTATAAAAATATATTGCAATTATGTGTTATGTCACTCTGCAAACTGATTGTTGAAAAAAAAACCATTATACAAAATCAAATTAATCTTATATATAATTTGGAAATGCATTTTGAAAATAAAGAACAGGTCATCCAGTAATGAAGTGTTTTGACAGACAATAAATTACAATTAAGAGAATAAGAGAACAGAGATCTTTAATTCTTGTGCCTTATTCCCTGAAGATTTGATAACACACACACACTTGATAAGAGATATGCCTAAACAACTTCCAACACCAAACTCATTAATTTATCTTTAACTGGATGCATGTCCAGTCATTATTCCCAAGAGACAAATGAAATTACATTATATCTTCTGTGCAATGTAAAAACTGTTTTTAACACTTGATGTTTCTTTTTTTTTAAGTTTTTATGAGTAGTTTTAAGCTGTAGTTCACGTTTTTGTACAGATATTCTAGATTCTATGTCTCAAACCTTATACATGAGCCCAAAATGAACAAGTCAATTAAAATTTTAAAAAACCTGTAAATTGCAGAAAAATGAACAAAAAGAGTTGAAAATTCCAGGTGCACAACTTCATATGGTGAATAATAATTGTACAAATTTTCAGATTAATCCTTGCAATAGTTTCTGAGAAACGGTCCAAACAAAACCACAAAAATAAAAATGAAAAAACACCTGTAAAATTCAAAAATAATAATCCAATCAAGATGAAAAATATCAGGTGCACAACTTCATATGGTGAATAATATGTGTACAACTTTTAGACAAATCCTTCCAATAGTTTCTGATTAATGGTCCGGACAAAATCTCGTCTACAGACAGACGGACATGGTGATTCCAATATACCCCCCCCCCTTGTTTGCGGGGGTTATAAATAATTATGGTCAAATAGGGACCTATAATTTCAGCGGCTCAAATCTGCACCCCATATATCATGGTTAATTATGAAACTGTGTTCAATGGTTATTTTACTGCAATTACATAACAAAAAAAGCTACTTAACAGAACTACCCTTCATACTTGATAAAAACACAGGCGCTTGTTTCATTCGTTAGCTTCGTGTTATTATATGGTAGAAAAGAACTTACTGTATGAAACAAGCGCCTGTGGATAAAAATACTTTTTTGCAACTGTATTTTGTTTTAAGTTTTTTTTTCAATAATAAAAATCCCAATCACCAAACCCATGCCATATTAGAAGCTATCCTTCAGCTATCCTTCCATCTCTGACGTGGAAGGCTGGAAGGCCTTCTAAGTCTACCCTACCAAACCAATCAGCAGGCAGAATGGTTATTCTGGAAGACAAAAGGCCCATGGGCCACATCGCTCACCTGAGAAGCGTGGACCATTCCTTCTTTACCAGATTTTCCCTTGTTATACATAATGTCCCCACCCCACCCCACTGATCATAATTTAGACATTTTGAAATCTACACTACCATAGGATGCTTCCATGTGCACATATGTTTCAGCTTTTCTGGCCAAGTGGTTCCTGAGAAGAAAATTTTAAAATTTTCCCCCTATATTTCTATGTAAAACTTTGATTCCCCTTAAAAGCCCCCCCTTTCCCCCGGGGGTCATGATTCCTTAAATTTAGAATTTCCTCCCAAGAATGCTTCCACATAAGCTCTACTTTTTCTGGCCAAGCGGTTCTTGGGAAAAAAATTTCAAAATTTTTTCAATATATATCTATGTAAAAATTTGATTCCCCCTTGTGGTCCCTTCCCCCGGGGGGATATTTGAATAATTTAGTATCTAT
>NW_026924298.1:0-23941 GCF_032062105.1 Saccostrea cuccullata
CAGATACTTGAAGTTTTAGCATTTTTTTGCTAAGGCCTGCCATATGACGGGATTCATTTTTGCACAAATCTGTTGTATACTTCTTGTTTATCCATGCGTCTATTCATAGAGTACATAACAATTTTCGTCGCAGTTTTTTTTAATGCAGATGCTTGAAATTTTAGCACATTCTTTGCTGAGGCATGCCATATAGTGGGATTCATTTTTGTACGAATTTGATTTCAACTTCCTGTTTGAATGTGCATCTGCCTGTATACTACATAGAAAAAAATTCGTCACAGTTTTTTCTCAGTAACTAGTCATCGCAGATGATTGTAATTTTATCACATTTTTTTGCAAAGGCCTACTGTACAAATCCGATGTAAACTTCCTGATTATCCAAGTGTCTCTCCAAGTAATTCACAACACAATTTCGTTGCAGTTTTCTAAGCAAATAATCATTGCAGATACTTGAAGTTTTAGCATTATTTTGCTAAGGCCTGTCATATGATGGGATTCATTTTTGCGCAAATCCGTTGTAAACTTGATTTCAACTTCCTGTTTGAATGTGCATCTGCCTGTATACTACATAGAAAAAATTTCGTCACAGTTTTTCTCAGTAACTAGTCATTGCAGATGATTGTGATTTTATCACATTTTTTTGCTAAGGCCTGCCATATGATGGGATTCATTTTGTACAAATCCGTTGTAAACTTCCTGATTATCCAAGTGTCTCTCCAAGTAATTCACAACACAATTTCGTTGCAGTTTGAAATATAATTAGCTCACCTGAGCCAAAGGCTCAAGTGAGCTTTTCTGATCACATTTTGTCCGTCGTCCGTCCGTCTAGCTGTCTGTCCGTCCGTCCGTCCGTCCGTCCGTCTGTCTGTCCGTCCGTCCGTCTGTTACGCTTTGGGGTACCCATCTCTTATCCGCAACTCCTCTCATACCACTGAAGGAAATTTGATGAAACTTTCAATGAATCTTTATTACATATTGCCATTGTGCACCTCCTATTTTACTTTTTGATCCGACAAATATTTTGGGTTTCCCGGCCACAGCAAAACATGGACTTTGTCATCAGTTATAATCATATGGGAGGCAGGGGGTATCATTTAGTGAGCTCATTGCTCACAGTATCTCTAGTTTTTAAACAGCAACTCTTGCGAATATACATCATATACATGTATTTTTTAAAATGCACAATGAATAAAAATGAATAAAAACATTTTAGCGAGTCGGTCAGTAACTGCAGATCTGAAAATATTGAGATGGACGACCAGAGAGCTACACTGCCACCCTACCACCCTATTGGAAAAAAAAGTTATTTATTGCGCACAATAAGTGCGCGTTGTTTCTCAATGTTATTTCTCCGATTTTTTTTTTTTTCAAACTGCCTTCTCAAAATATTACTAACTGTGTTTTCCTAAGAACACGTTCTTTTCCTATTTCCACAACAACACCTTCATCATAACCGTTGTTAACATGGTTAATAGCACCCTTTTCGATTTGAAATCGGAAAGTTTGAAACCATTGAGAATTTCGCCTATTTTGAGTGGCAAGATTATTCGGTCCAACAGGCTTCGTGAAGATGCCAACTATGATATTAGCTGATATTTTTAAAGGTCTAAAGATTTTGTTGAAATCGATTAAAATGTGCAGTATGTTGAGGTAAGAATTTTAAGAAATAAAACCAAAAATGGGCGCAACTTTTTGTGCTGCGCAATATAAATATACATTTTTTCTATGGGTCTCTCAATATATATATATTTATATTTTTTGGAGAGCTACAGTTCTGAAGCTTAATTGCTGCTAGTCGGTCAGGGGAGGGGAAAAAAAGTCTACGCCAGATGAAATGTGAACAATATATGATCGGGATCGGCATGTCGATAAAAATCGGCAAGCGGTATATCTAGTCTTCCCGACTCCCGACGGTCCCGGATTTTGATTTTTAGGCGATTTCTCTTTTCAAAGCGCACACAAACTATTCAAACTTTTCAGGCACATTTTCTAGGTTTAAATGAATTCATTAGTACATAAAAACTTTTACAAAAATCTGTATTTATCACTTAACCAGATGTTTCACCTGCCAAAAAGCGGTAAATCTAGTACTCTGTTATAAATGTTAAAACCAAAAAACGGACACCGATGTTTTCGTAGAATCGCGATTAAAACAACAAAATGAAGTTGTTTTTTTAACAAATAAGCGGAAAAACCTTATTTACATGCCAGATAATTTGTATGCCCCAAAACACCCACATATTTTATTTTTTCCCCCTTGTATAGAACTCATTGCCACATTGTGTTCTCAGGTTCTACTCCGTTGACGTGGTTCTACCTAGGAGCCCCCCCCCCTTTTTTTTTATTTGAATTTACTATTTGTTGATTTATTTTAGAATTACTCTAAATTATACCTATCATAGGAAAACCTACGTGTTCAATGACAAAACATGATCAGATTACCAGTAATATTTTAAGGACCATGGTTTGTCTACAATTACGAGTTAATTAAGTTAACATAGTTAATATCAGGGTTCTGGATGACAACATGTCCAATAATTTAGAAGGATGTATAACATATAAAGAAGCCCTATCTGCATTAAAAAAAATGAATAATGATAAAAGTCCAGGTAGTGATGGCTTTACAGTAGAATTTTTTAAATTTTTTTGGAAGGATCTTGGAAGCTTTCTTATCAGATCAATAAATTTTGGATTTAATGAGGGAGAATTATCCATAACTCAGAAACAGGGAATTATTTCTATATTACCGAAAGGTGATAAACCAAGAGAATTCCTTTCAAATTGGCGACCAATATCACTTCTTAATACTACATATAAAATTGCTTCATCATGTATAGCAAATAGGATTAAAAACGTTCTCAACTATTTAATTCATGACAATCAAAAGGGCTTTCTTAGAGATAGATTTATTGGGGAAAATACACGAATGATCTATGATGTAATTAATGCCACATATGAAAACCATATTCCTGGTATGATATTACTAATAGATTTTGAAAAAGCATTTGACTCCATATCATGGAAATTTATGTACAATACGTTGCAATTTTTTAATTTTGGCCCTGACCTTATTAAATGGGTTTCAGTACTATATAATAAAGCTAAATTATGTGTTATTCAAAATGGCATTTTTTCTAAATTTTTTGAAATCGGTAGGGGGTGTCGTCAGGGTGACCCGATATCTCCTTACTTATTTAACCTTTGTGTAGAAATTTTAGGACATATGATACGACAAAATAAAAATATCAAAGGCATTAAAATAGGGAAGGAAAAAGTCTGTCTACTACAATATGCAGATGACACAGTTCTTTTTTTGGATGGATCAGAAAAGAGTTTAAAAAGTGCACTTGATCTTCTTTTTCAATTCTCAAAATTCTCTGGATTAAAGCCTAATATTTCAAAAACAAAAGCAGTCTGGATTGGATCTAAAATTAAAACAGAAAATACTTTATGTAGTGATACAGGATTAAAATGGACAAATGAACCATTTACTGTTCTAGGCATAACATACACTGCAAATCTTGAAAAGATGGAAGAGCTTAATTTTGATAATAAATTTAAACTTATTCAGAAAGAAATAAATCATTGGTCTAAAAGAAATATTTCACCTTTAGGAAAAATAACGGTAGTAAAAAGTTTTCTTTTATCAAAGTTTACACACTTATTTATTTGTCTTCCGAAACCAAGTGTGCAGTGGATACAGCAACTAGAAAAAACTCTGTATAAATTCATATGGGGAAATAAAATTGACAAAATATCCCGAAAAACGTTACAGTTAGACTTTGAGAGAGGTGGATGTAGAATGACTAATATAGAAACATTTATTAAATCCCTAAAATTAACATGGATTAGAAGAATATTTACAAATAATTCAAACTGGATAAACATTTTTTCTGAAATTACTGGTTGTAATATTAATAAACTTTGTCAGGTTGGATCTGAATATTGTAAACAAAGGGCATAAATCATACAAAATATTTTTTGGAAAGAAACTTTGCTTTATTTTGCTGAATTTTTAGAAAGTTTTAATTTTCATGATGTAGATATATTGTTAGAACCATTGTGGTATAATAATAAGATAAAGATTCAAAATAAATGTGTATTTTATAAGACATTGTATGAAAAAGGGTTCCATGTAGTACATGATTTATTTGATACAGAAGGCAATTTTATTAGTTATGAAAGTATCACAAATGATTATTTAGTTAAGTTGCCATTCACTACTTATGAGGGACTAAAGCAAGCAGTTTTATACTCATGGCCAAATGTCAAACAATTGTCAAAAACTACTTATGGTAAACCATACCAACCTGAATTTTTAAAAATACTTTGTCAGAATAAGAAAGGATCCAGAAATATTTATGATCATTTAATGTCTAAAATACAGCACAGACCTATTTGTGAAAACAAATGGGCTATTGATTTAAAGTTGGAATCTGATTTTAAGTGGAAACATATTTATACAAACTTGAAATACTTAACTAAAGATTCAGCACTGATATGGTTCAATTATAGAATTATTCATAGAATTTTAGGTACAAATAAATACTTACACTTGTCTAAAATTAAAGATTCTCCACTTTGTTCAATATGTGAACAAGAACCAGAAACAATTAAACATTTATTTTTTTATTGTCCACAAGTTTCTGTGGTTTGGCTGGCACTGTCAGATTGGATTTTTCAAAAGTCTGGTAAAAGAATTGAATTTGATGTAAAGAATGTTATTTTTGGTAGTTTTGAAAAAGATCATGTAGCTATAAACTTGATTATTCTGTTAGTGAAGAAATATTTATTTCAGCAATCCAGAAACAACTCTTGTATTGTTTTCAAAGATATTTTGAGAGTTCTATACAATTACTATACTTTAGAAGAAAAAGCTGTCAGAAAATATTTTTTATAAAAAAAGATGGTCCAATTGGAAATGTCTATTTAATGTGTCAAATTTTGAAAATGTTCTTGACTAATTATTGTTAATATACTTAGTGTCTTCTTTTCCAACATGTATGAAAGGATGTGTGAAAGGTTTTGTATATTTGTGTGTTTGTTATGAAACTAAATTAAAAAAAAAAAAAAAAAAAAAAAAAAAAAGTTAACATAGTTAATATAGCTTTGATTTATCGGCAGTTTACCATACATAATTACTTTTTTTAATTTGACAGAATATCTCTTCACTTTTACTGTATCGGGTGATAAGTAAATTAATTATTTTACCCAAGCTAAAACTGCTTAAATAAAGCTTTATAATAAGTGATTATATCTTCTTCATTAACATGTTAAAACAATTATCTATAATTGAAATTCTTAAGGAACCTGACTTTAAAAGTGATTAAATTGATGTTATGGATTTTATAAAGTTAAACTGTTAATATTTTTTAACACCACCAATACACTGAAATACTAATTCTATCTTTTTTAAAGAAGAAATATCTTCCCAAATAATATCATTATTATGATCTACGAAACCTCACGTCTACGCTCATCGCTATAGGCCTACATGTAACATGTGTAATGAGCATAACCATGATAACTTTAAATTGAAAAAAGAGAAAATATGTGAGTTTTAGTGCGTACAAATTATCTTGCATGTAACTGAGGTTTTCCGCTTATTTTTTAAAAAATTATACTTCATTTTGTTGCTTCTAATCGCGATTTTACGAAAACATCGGTGTCCGTTTTTGGTTTTAACATTTATAACAGAGTACTAGATTTACCGCTTTTTGGCAGGTGATAATTCTGATTTAGTAACAAAAACACATGTTTCCTAAAGTTTCTATGCATTAATGATTTCATTTAAACCTAGGAAATGTGCCTGAAAAGTTTGAATAAATTCTGTGCACCGGTAAAAAAGAAATCGCTAAAAATCCCAAATCCGGGACCGTCGGGCGTCGGGAGTCGGGAAGACTAGATTTACCGCTTGCCAAATCTCAAAATCTCAAAAACGAAAGAAGTCAAGATGGCGTCAGGATACGAGGGTCATGTTTCAAAACGACAGAGACGAGATAATGTAAGATATTGTTATACCCAATGCTTTAAAATTTTTTCTATAAAATGCAAATACTTTAATGATAGTGAAATTTGGTGATTTTTAAACATTCTTTTGTGACAAAAGCTAAAATATTGAAAGTTGTTTGTGACTACTACCACAGGCCTCTGAATTTCTATCAATAAGCCGTTATATGCTTGATTAGAGTGATATATATACCCCCTTTATATATAAATACACCATATTTACCAGGTATGCAACGACTTTTTACACCCCTCGCCGATTCGGAGCCGAATTGTTGGGGAAAACGAAAATGTCTAACCTTTAGTGTGCAGAACTGTGCCCAGAATTGATTTTCCTTAAAAAATTCCATCGCTTCAAAAATTTCAAATGCATCGAAATATAGATGCAACCAACCATTGTTTTCCACATTTCAAAAAAACTCTATCCCTTGCCACCGTCATGCGCTGGCATGCATGCAAACATCATGCACTGAAAGAAAATTCACATGTGTAATTTGGCAATTTTGACATGCTTGCTTGCAAATTTACCAGGTCCCGGGCATTGAACTCCTGGGTTATTTAGAAGACTGTTGTTGTATCAAGTTAGGCATGGGTATAATATTATCAAGCAGTAGTATCATCAAGACATTGACCAGAACTGATCTTTATGTATGATTTCATTCAAGAAATATGTTGGGCACAAAATAACTGATTATATTTATATATAGCCCTAAAATTCTTAGAACTCAGATCAGTTCAAAGTATTAAAAAAAAATACCAGACCGAGTGTATATAAGTAGGAAAAAAAACCTTTTCAAGAGAAAAGGGCCACACTATATCATATTTATAATGCAAACATTCCCAAATTGTGCGGAGTTAAACCTGTTCAAATTCTGCACCTCCGATGGCAAGGGTAAAGCCATAAAATTGTGTCAAACATTGTCACAGTACTATAGTTATTTGGGGTGGGTATGGGAGGATTAAATCCGAAGAATAGCAGGGCTAAAGTGACTGGGGTGAATATTGTGGCCCCTATGTCTTTTTGTATACTCTGTATTGTATTTTTATAAATATTTCTTGGGTTATTTTATACCAGTTTGTGATTCTGATTCCTTTTAGGATGAGAATCCATTGAATCCCTCCCCATCACAAGTGGTTCATGTCAGAGGGCTGGCAGAGAACATATTGGAACAGGATCTCAAGGATGCCGTGCAGCAGTTTGGAACAGTCAGGTAGTCGGAGATGTTGGTGTAATGAAAAATAAAAATTGACAGTCAAGTCACTATAGAATATTTCTTTTAAAAATCCTTTTTATTACTTTGCTAATTTAAAAAATTTGAATAGGATGAAAAGTATTTTGTTTACTTTTGAAGGAAAATTCACAGGAAATTTTTATGATGAAACAGTGATTTTTGGGTGAAATCAGTGGCTTAAAGTAATATACGCTATAACGTGTGCCATTTTAAAATACGGCTGGAAATTTATATATTTTGTTTACCAATAAAAGTTACGAAAATGCTGTAAATTACACCATTTAAATAAAATTCGTTATAAAGTTATCAAGTTATAATTATTTATTATCCTGCAAGGAGAATAATGTCTATTTTTAAGTAAATCCACCACGTGACGCCGTCGCTACTTTTAGATTGATAAACAAACACGGCGTCAAGAAAACGAGGTAAGCCCTTTGAGATACAACTCACTTTTGACATGGATGGCGTGTTACTATTAATATAACTTATCTTTAAATGTAATCAGTATCAACCATCTATACTCTGTTATGACGCATATTAACCTTTTATTAATAATCGTTGTCAAAATGCAAGGTGCCTCGTTGTCTATAATTTCCCGTGGACATACGTGTCTATATTTAGACCTACTGTTTACGCACTTCCTCTATCAATATTCATGAAAAGACTGAATTCTTGATTGCAGATATTGCTTTATTGTTCTGTTATTACAACGAGTTTTATAGTTAAATTTTGTGGAAATATTATTTTTTCATTACACTTTATGTGTTTCAAATCATTTAATCATTTTGTTTCACATACAAATCGGCATCCATACGGCGTATATTACTTTAAATGATGCACATTTGTTAGCAGCTGTTAAAGATTTTATCATTTGTTATCTGAATTGCTTGATTTTTATGGATCATTTTATTGATGTTTAATATGATGATGTCATCAAGGTATAACATTAATATATACTAATTATAATGTAAATCTTGCTTCAAAAAAGGACTTGTTTTAAAAATTTTACTTGTTCTTTTGCAGCTATATAGTTTTGATGCCAAGAAAACACCAAGCCTTGGTTGAATTTGAAGTAAGTATTATTATTTTAGCATAATTTTAACATTTGCAAATGTAGAAAAACAAAAGAAAAATCAATATTATACCCAGAAATTGGGCCTTGAACTTTAAGATGGTGGAAATATTGTAAGGCATTCATGTCTGTCCATCTATCTGTCTCAGCTTTTTTAAATCTGCAGCTTTTGGTCAGTCAGTCGGTCTAACTGTCCGTCCACAATCAGTTTCCGTTTTTTTCTTCGCAGAGGTTGCACATATTGAAGTGAAATTTAGTATACAGATTTATCATAAGAATATCTAGGTAATGTTCTGTTTTGGGTATGATCAAGCCATTTTAGATAGAGTTATGTCCCTTGTAACATTTATTGTCAAATCTTCAGTCTTCACAAAAAGAGCAAAGACGTCACTATTATTGTCAAATATTTCCATTTCTAATTTTTTTCTCTGTGATAACTCTTTGAAAGTTAGCGGAGTTGATTTCTTGATAATTCTACCAGAATGTAAATTAGGCAGGTTGATAGGTCAAGAGCTTAGGAGGCCTAATATGCATGCAAATCTCGTGCGCATCTGTCTCTGTCGGACGCTAATGTGGCAAAAGCTGCATGTAAATCTCGTGCGGCTGCCTTTGTGTTTGACGTCAGTGGGTGAGGACTATTGAAATTGGCATGGGAGTCCTCGTGTAATTTAAATCTGTATCTATATTTCTAAAGTCTAAATCTACAATTTTATTTCACGATGTAATGGAAATATAAGGAATCACTGTCTACATGGTGTAGTTAGTATAGTGTGCCAGGGACATCAACGATAGTGGGAAACATGGGATAATTTATGCATAACTGACTTCGTCTGTTATGCAAATTATCCCATGTTTCCCGCTATTGTTGATGCCCTGGCATACTATACTAACTAGACAGTGATTCTTTAAACATCCTCTCTATAAAGTATAAACAGAGCAAAGACGTCACTATTGTCAAATCTCTTCTTTATAAACAAAGAATAAGGGTATCACTATTTTAAGTTTTAATGAAAAACATACATTTAAAAATAACCTACCGTAATTTACGGAATATAGGTCGATACTTTTTTTCTCAGAACCGCTGGGGTCGACCAATATTCAAAATTCGACCTATTTATTACGAAAAATGCCCCCAAATAAGTAAAATTTACGTCAATTTCAAAGCAAATTTGTGCCACTTTTGTGACTTTTTTCATTATTTTTCGCAAAAAATTGATGCCCCGGTAAACAATAACATATTTATTCTATAGCTTTCTTACAAAATAAATTCATTAATTATCCGTTGATGACAAAGGAAAACAACATTGCTTCATCTATTAAATAATTCCTCAACGTATTATCCATAAGCATCATGCGGTATCCATCTTGTGAAGTTAGGAAGTCGCGATCATGTACTAAAAGTAAAACCGCAACCGTATCAAAATTTAAAATACGGAAAGTTTTCACGATCATAACTGTAGTGATTTTACCATTTATATGCGGATGATAAAAAATAATTTTATTGATATTTACAAGCAAAGAATTGGTAATAAATACGGGCGAAAGAAATATAAATTAAGACAGTAATATAAGTTTAACTAATATTATAAGGTTTATTAAAAGCTTCTTCGTACACAAGAAGTACATTCAAATACCGGTATACAAAGATTGGCTTCTAACTGAATTTAAATTGTCTGACAAATAAAGGATTTACACTGTATACGCAAAGGTGTAAACACCTGTGTTGGTTTATAAATGCCTGCGGGGCATGATTAACAAACCCACGTGCCGTTATTTAAGAAATAAGATATCATTTTTAGAGTTGCATTGGGGTATGACATGAAGTCGGTCACGTGATCAAATTCTATAACGCCCGAAGGGCGTTATAGTAGATTTGATCACATACCGACTTCATGTCATACCCCAATGAAACTCTAAAAAATGAGATTTTATTTCTTATATTTATATTTTACGTTTTCATTCATTTTACAAACAAATAAAGGCGTGATTAAGACCGTAGATTTTGAAATGCAACGTAACGTTACTACGACGTTATGTGACGTCACAGTCGGAACTATCCAAATTGCATGTGCAGTTTGCTTTCCATACGCAAGAAAGTCTGATCATGTGACCGACTGCATGTCATCGAAAATTGAATTTCATTTTTTTAGTATTGTCATATAAGGAAAGGCATTGGCAAATGTAAATATAGGGTATTAGTGTTACACATCATTGAACAAACAAAGCCGTGAAATTCATGTTGACAGTCAAATGGTGAATGTACTCTCAATTAAATTTATAAATTAAACTAATTGAGTGTTAATATGGTTTCAATTCTTTACTGTTGCTGGATATATACATTCAATGGTCATTTGCATGTTTTAGCAAATCCCTGGAGAAGAAAAATAAAAATGGCGGAGATTAAAGTAATTGTTGTCCACCGGCAAATAATGTGTGAATAAGATTTATTAGGAATGTGTCCAAGTTGTTCTGAAATTGGAATTACTATTCTTTGGTCTCGGGTATTTCCCGAATTATAGCTGTAAAATAGTGACGTATTTACGTGTTATTTATGCCTCTGATTTAACAACAGTGTGAAGCTACAGAGGCATTGAACAGGCAAGTTGGAGAAAAATAAGTAGTAACACAATTCAAATAAGTTTTAACTACATTTGTTAAAAAAATTTATTTAAATGCTGCACTCATTAAAATACCTGTTTATTATCTTAATACGTTCATGTCACAGAATAATCCATGTAATTTTAGGGGTTTACCTGTTCTCATACATTGTATCTGCGCAGGGCTTTCAAAAAGATTTGAACCAGGTGGTACTTTATCAAAAATAGGAGGTACCACTCGGCGAACGCCGAAGGCGTGAGCCTTCTAGGGGGGTCCGGGGGCATGCCCCCCCGGAAAAATTTTGAAATTTAGAAGCCACCAGACAGCATTTCCTGGTTTCTAGACACATAGAAGTATGCTGCTATCAGTGTTATTTTTATGCCATGTTTTCAAGTTTATTTTTGGTCAATACACATTACATGTGAAGTGTAGCACTGGATGGGTGGAATTACATAGAAAAATTAGTTATTTGAGCAGAGTAACAATAAGATTTAGGTAAAATGTCTAAGTTCTATGCTATATTTGTTTATATAAATTTGTTCAAAAAATTTTGCAAGGTTTGAGTTGTAAGTGGTATGTTTTAAATATAAAAAAAATTATTGAGTCATGAAAGGAAATGGAAATTCAAAATTTAAATTTAATAAAAGAGAAATGAAATTGTATTTGCATTAAATGTATTCATTTTTGATCTACAGTAAAGTGCAGATTAAAAAAAAATTAGAAGAAGCACTACATGATGCATAGCATGTACCAATAAATTCAGCATATTTTTCATGCACTGGTACATGTACATAAATAATATACTTGTGTAAATTACACAAAGATGACATCAAGACTGGAGACAAAAAAAATTTAGATATGACTCCATCACTTTACTGGATATGGTTACAATACTGGGAAGAAAGTAAACGTCCGCAAGGTCATTCTCTTGACCACTAGGAAACTGCTGAATCGAAGAATTAAATGTATGGCAAAAGAAATAGTTTCTGTTTTATGTCCTTTTGTTTCATCAGAAAGTTGCAGATAATTAAGACTGTAAGTAATTTATATCGTCTCAGCTGCGGATTTTGACACTTAAATTTGAAGAGTTGAGGCTATTAAAATGTACAGAGGTGGTCAAAGAACTACCTATTGTTCATGTCGGTTTCTCTATCGGTCAATTAGGAACCTGCTCCGATTATCTTTTCTTTAGAGGGCGCCACAGGCAAACACGGTCCTGTATCGGAACACCCTCGCGCCTTATCAGTAGTTACCGATCGAAGAAAAACGTAAACAATCTGCTGTCAAACACATGCTCGTAAAACATGCCTGAAACTTGTTGTTGTGTGCCGAATTGTAGTAATCGGGGTGGCCATATATTTCCAACAGATCCGTTAAGAAGAAAAGCATGGATACACGCAATAAAACGTGGTGAAACTCGTTTTCAAAGCTGGACTCCGTCAACTCATGCTGTTGTTTGCAGAGCACATTTTAAATCAGACGACTATTTGACTGAAACCCAGCATGGTAACAATATTTATTTATTTATTTTGAAATCTTTGATAAGCATGTGCAAAGTAATGTTAATAGATTTTATTCTGAGCAATGTTTATGCCTTATTTGCTTAGATGAAATGCACTGAAATATCGAATCCCTTGTTTACCTCTCATACGAAGTAATCTGATAACGTTACAGACACTGCCACATGCAGACTCCCCACTGACAACTTCAATTACTGGTCATTTATTACAAACGCATTATCTTTTAACAATATAAACACAAGGCATGTCTAAAAGAACACATGCTGTTGCCTGATAATTTATGCATATCTACCAGTACAAGATACTGTGTTTTGACATTGATGTCTAATTAGCACCCTGCTTAAAAACAAATTTGACCTGTTTAGTTGAATTAATAAACACATGGGCATGTTTTGTAACATCAATTTTATAACAATAATACTTGTAATAATAAAAATATTTTAGTAAATTTATATTTGTTTTATTTGCTTTAAAAAGTTAGTTCAAATTATAAATTAATTATTTAATAAATAATCTAGTACTATGAACAAGTATTGATATATTAAATAATTTAATTCTTAGGAACTACTCCTTTAAGTAAAAGATTGAAGAAAACTGCAGTGCCAAGCATTTTTCCCTGGGTAGAGCCAAGTCCACATTCACATGAACGAGCCGACAGAGCCAAGTCCAGAGGCATCAAACGAAAACTAGCAGAAGAATTTTCTGCTTCGTCTTCCATAGATGAATTCATCTATACATCAGCTGATGATCTGCAAGTATCCGAGGAAATTGTATCTAACTCTACCCAAATTTTGGCTGAAGAAATTCAAGTCACTGTTCAGAAATCTGACGTTAAATTTTTTGATGTACAGACACAAACTCCTCGGTATCCCCCTATGAGTATTGAAAACTTTACAAATGATGATGCTGGAGTAAATTTCTATACTGGATTGGAAACTCTAACTAAATTTTATTTTGTTTTAAGAACCTTAGGACCTGCAGCTCACTGTTTGAATTATATTTATCATAAGGTTTCAAACATAAGTGTTCCTGACCAATTTTTCTTAGTCCTCTGCAAGTTACGGCGCCATACGACCAATTTTGAACTTTCAAGATTATTTGGAGTTTCCGAAAAGACTGTATCAAATATATTTTTTACATGGATTTTATTCATGAGTAAGCAATGGCAGGAAATCGACATTTGGCCTACAAAGTATCTTGTAAAATATTACTGTCCATCAGATTTTAAAACAAAATTTCCAAATACTAGAGTGATAATAGATGGCACAGAGTGTCCAATTAAAAGACCAAAGTTACCAAAGCCACAGCAAGCAACGTATTCTACCTATAAAAACCGTAACACGGTAAAAGTTCTTGTAGGAGCGACACCAGGTGGATTAACATCTTATATTTCTACAGCTTATGGGGGATCCACAAGTGACCGTCAAATAGTTGAAAGAAGTAGGCTGTTAGAAATGTGCAATTCTGGAGATTCAATAATGGCGGACAAAGGTTTCAATGTGCAGGATATGTTTGTACACAGGAACATTCAAATAAATACACCAACATTTTTCAAAAAGAAAAACAGAATGTCATGTGCTACTGTGATTGAGGACCGAAAAATATCCAGCAAACGTGTGCACATTGAGAGGATCATTGGACTTGCAAAAACATTCAAAATTCTGACTGAGCCTATGAATAGTTCTGAAACAAAACTTTCTTCAGAAATAATCTATGTTTGTTTCATGTTGTGTAATTTTAAGAATTGCATAGTGCCATCTTATGCATAACTTGGTATTAAAAATGACATAATAAGAGAAAAAAGTCTTTATTTCATTTTTCTTTATTGCAACTACATTTTCCATCATATGTCTTGAAAAAAGTTTTTTCCAATAGAGCAGACTTAAAAAAATCTTCATAGAATTCATTCAATTTTTTCTTCATCTCATCAATAAATTTATCATCCCTTTCTATTGCAAAGAACAAAAAGTCATTGAAAGTATACACAACAAATATACACTCATTTTTCTCTGCACAGTAAAGTTGTCCTTGGACCTGATAGTAATAGTCATGGGTTTTATTCAAATAAAATTTACTTCCAGACTGCTTGATATAAGGAACTGTTTTTGAGGAAATAAAACTGTTTCTTGCCACATATGGACACTTAACTTCAATCAAGGTGTCATCGTCAATAATACCATCTGGGGTTGCTGCTAAATGAGGGGAGTCCAGACTGACACAAATTCCACTATTGTAAACTGTGCGTCCCGAAATTTCCTGGTACTTCTTCACAGCTTCTTTTTCGTATTTTCTTCCATGAAGAATAGGTTTAGCATTAATTTTTTGTGCCTTTGTTGTTAAAAAGTCAGCAAGTTTCACCTTATCAGTTCGATCAGTTGCTTTACATAATCTCCCGAATACCGAAGAATGAAGACGTTTGCAACGTTCCTCAAACCAAAGGTCGTTGGCCGCTTGTGTAGCTGTTTTTATCATAACTTGACGTGCATTCTCCTCTGAAATTTCTGATACATTTAAAAGTTTCAAATGATTTTCACTAAACGTGTCTTTTAGATAGTCATGGTCCAGGTTGTAAGCTTTCATGTTTACAGGCTCATACAGCTGAAAAATTGGAGTCTTACTAATACCTGGGTAATTCAAGCACACATTTCTAAAGTAAGACTGGTATCTCGGATTGCCTCTAAATTCAACTGGACGAGGGTCATAGTCATTATTGCATACTTCGTCACAGCCTGGCATGTCCAACTGTCTTGCTTTCATAGGGCTTCCTTTATGGGGCTTAGCACGATGAAAAGTTTGTAACCTCTGTGTGCAGGTGAGTTCTGTTTTGTATGTCCCATGCTTAACAAAATCTGCACATGAAAAAAGTACAGCACAGACATGCTTGCAATGTGCATCGGGTCCCATGCCTGCCGCACATTCACATTGAGACTCTATAACACTTCTGTCTTTTCCTATCATAATGTCAACAACATATTTCACAGACTTCATCATTGAAGCTTTTACACTACTTCTAACGAACCAATTTGAATCATGAAATGTCACCCTCACATACTGGATAAACCCATCGTTGTACATATCCCTTCCTTTCTTATCAGTTGTCTTATTAAACTTCGACAAGAAAGTGGAAATTTCTGCCTCTGTGCAACCTGGAAAGGTCTTGTCACCATGAAGGTCCTTGTAGAGTTGTGGATCTGGCGTCATCATCATAAATTCAGGTCCATAAACATCGGTCTTAGCACAATGTGCATTTCTTCTGTAGGCTTCAAGTCTGCAATAAAATAAGCATATTTAATTCTTTTTCATGCATATTTTGAGTGAAACATAGCTGCAACAATCAGGAAATAATAATACTGCTTCATAATAAAAATGTAGAGAAGTATTCTTATTTTACTGCAAGCACCAAGCAATATGAGATCGATGTTAGAATTACCGAGGAAATTCAAGTTAAAAATCTAACACGCTAAAGTTGCAGATTATTTAAGAATTAGTTTCTTAAACGAGGTAATTCTGATATTTACTGTCAATTTGACTTAATGTTAATCTTTTACACACCATTGATAATTATTTACTGTGTTATTAATATTGTTTACTTGGATTTGCATGAAAACATCGTATGTTTATTTACCTCTCCACAAGTTCCCACTTCCTTCCTGATTTCTTTGCTCCAAACTTTTCTAACTCGTTCTTAAGTTCAGGTATAGTCATATCACCACAATTAGATGCCATAGTAAATTAAGGATTGTAACTGAAACGTGTGTGCTTTCCGATATCGTATTCGAGAATGGATGCTGATTATCCATCTTCTCAGGTTTTATCACTTTTGTAATGGACCGCATTTTCCTGTGGCGCCCCCTACCGATACAAGATAAGATAACCGACTCCGGTTCCCCATTGTGTTGAAGACTTTCCGCGGTCTGGTTCCTTGTATCTTAAAATCTTTTGTGAAACTCATTACCATGGCTTTAAATTGACACTTTCATTTCTGACACCTGGATTCCTATTTTTAATTTTTTTGGCCGTATTTATTTAAAATATATCCATAGCCATTAGCTTTTGTCAAAATCAGCGACGGAGGAATTTGGAATTTGACGGATCGAAATCTACTTTCGTTTTCGACAAAGATCTATAAGACGCGTTACGCAATCTCTTTTGTTTCATTTATTCAAACGCTTTAATAATCTTGATGACTAACCAATCAAAAACGTTATTAGATACCATTACGGACTAAGAATGATACAAAGCTACGTAAACTTGTGTAAAACATGGTAGAGCCTATCGTATTTTTACGCGATTTTTTTTCTCTACTGAATATTTTGGCCGGTACCATGAACGGATCCAACCGGGTAAAAGTACCGGGTACCGGCAGATTTTGAAAGGCCTGATCTGCGTAAGAATCTTTAGAAAACTGGAAACAAAGCCTCGTCCTATATAGTAAGTTCGACCTATCTTAGGATTTTTCAAAAATTAAGGCTGAAAATGAGCCTTTCGACCTATATACCCCATCGACCTATAATCCCGAAATTACGGTAAACTAATTATTAAAATAAAGATCCATTAGATTTTGATTTACACATATATGCAATATTTAGAATGTAAATGAAAGTGATTATTAATAAGTAATATAATATTGAATTTTTATACGCCCGTCTTAAGGACAGATGATACAAACAAATTTTTTCTTTGAAAAAGATTAAATACCACGTCACAAGTTTAGAAAAGTGGATGGTTCTTAGAATTTTTTCTCCGAAGCAGGGGTTCAAAAATCCTTAAGCCCGACGTCCCGGACTAACAAATTCCGGATCCGGACTCGCCATTTAGAATTCGCCAAAGTCCTGGGACTTGGCTATGTTTCTTGTTTATCTTAAAAATGATCGTAAAGCTAAAAATAAAGCAAATTCTCAATTGTATTAAGTAAAAATGTGGGTTTGTGGGCGTTAAAATACCCATAAAACATTACGAATACAATCCGTTTTTTTTTTTATTTTCCGTTGCGGTTAGACTCTTGCTTTTACGCAATTCCTCATGTTTCCTCCTATATGACAAACGGCAATGAGTTTGTTAAATTTCGTTTTTAGCTGTGACTTACAGCACATTCTTATTTCTATTTATTGTAACAGATGGTTTATTCAGTAGTGAGTATTTGTAAAAGTTATTGTAATGTACCAGTAATCTATCAGTCTGGTATTGTGTTGAAATACTCATGTATGACTATATGACAGTTTATGTAGGAAAAATAAAACATATATTAACACATATAGTCTTTATTCATTCAGTGCAACAAATGAAAATAAATTATAAGTTACATAAATTTAATGATGTATAGGTAAATATGGACTCTGAAATTTCTTCCTCGGACTTGCCTAAAATTTACTCTTCAAGTCCTGGACTTGACCGTGACAAAAAAAAATTTGAACCCCTGCGAAGAACTGGAAAATGAAATAGATTTGGAAAATATTAGTAATATTTCAATATAAAAACGAATATAGAAAATCACATTCAGTAAAGGTTTACAGGTGAAAATAAATTTCAGAATATGTTATCCTGGCGCTAAAAGTGTAATATAAACCTTAGAAAAATATACCAAGCCAGGTGAATTTTATTAGGAAGATCGAAATTACTAAAAATTGGTAATATCACATAGGCTGATTTTAACCATTTAGCTTTTCCTAATAAAATTCACCTGGTCGGTATATTTTTCTTAAGTTTATATTACACTTTTAGCGACATGATAACATATTCTGAAATTTATTTTCACCTGTAAACCTTTACTGAATGTGATTTGTCTATATTTGTGTTTTCATTGCAATATTACTTATATTTTTCAAGTCTTTTTAATATTCCAGTTCTTCGGAGAAAAAAATCTAAGAACCATCCACTTTTCTAAACTTGTGACATGATATTTAATCTTTTTCAAAGAAAAAATATGTTTGTATCATCTATCCTTAAGACGGGACGTATTATGTTATAGGTTTCATGTCCGTCCGTCCGTCTGTTCATTCGTGTCCGGCTCATAACTTCAATACTATTAGGCCTAGGATTATCAAACTTTGTCAGCTGATACATCTAGGGTAGACGGTGTGTCGCGCACAAAAAGTAGGTTGCTCTGATCTTTAATAAAGATGCTATGGCCAAATATGGAAAAATCCTGCCTGGCTCATAAATAGAAAACTATTAGACCTAGAGCTATCAAACTTGGCAAAAGTATGCATCTTAGGTAGAAGGTGTGTCGTGACCTATTTCAAGGTCACTGTGACCTTTAATTTAAGTGAAATTTTTTAAAAAACTAAGTCTTTTAAATTTTCAATTTCATAATCCTAAAAAATGTAAAAAATATAGTTGTATCCATATTAAAAAGTGTTAAGGAGGCTCATTACACCACTTTTTGATGACGTACTACACAAAAAAATAAATTGAATTGTACAGGTACCTCTATAATATGACTCTGACCTTTAAAACGCTTTAAAAATAGATGAAACATGCGGTGTTGTAAACAGTGAAAACAAAGTAACAGATTCATTATGCATAAACCAAGAAGGATTGCTTTTAAGCAGAAACAAAAGAAAACAACATCCAAATCTTCGCCAAACAAGTAATGTGCAATTTCATAGTGAATCAGTGAGCTCTATCAATTAATGACATGTTAAAGAGGATGTCCATCATTAGGCACTGAAAGTTCTGAAGTTCTGGTAATAATAAACTGGAAATAAAACATTTCACTAAAATTAGACAAAAGCCAAAAAATTCTCTATAAAAAATTTTTGATATCAATACCTCCATTTGGATATTTGACATCTACATTATAAGTGGTGCTGTAATGGAATCTAAAATAAACTGTAGATGTAATGAGCCACCTTAAATCAAGTAAAAACTTTTTAGAATTTTTTCATCATATACTTTACAGCAATCTCTAACAAATGTCAATGTTAATGAGAGGAATTTATGCAGTTTGTCCCATGGGCATAATTATCAAGCACTGGTAAAGAAGAATTTTGATAGCTGAAATTTGCATGTCAAATTAGAGAGAAATTAATGAGTTTAGTGTGAGGTGCTAACTGCTAGAGCATCTCTAACCAAGCAGGTGTTATCTATATCCCTTGGGAATTGGGCAAATGGGCAGAAGCCTGTTGGATTAAAAATAGCTCTTGTTGGCTAGCCTAATTTTTAAAATGAATTTGATGAAAAGTAATTAAAATTAATTTGATATTGCATAATAAACTAATCTTATATTATATAATATTAATTTAAAAACTAATTTTATGGGATGGGATTGAATCAGCATGCCTACTTGTTCTTATGAATTAAATATAAAACCTGTCTGACATTAAATCTCAGAAAAATCAGGGAATGTTTTATATGTTTTAAAAGTGTTTTAGGGTAGAAAGTGCAGATCCATTAATATCTTGGGAGTAATGAGTAGACAAGCATCCAGTCAAAGATTAATTAATGAGTTCAATGTAGGAAGGCTAGCTGTCTCAATCATTTCTTTAGAGCATCTCAGATCAAGCAGTCTTATCTATATCCTTTGGGAATTAGAACTGTTGGTTAGTTTATAGCATAAGTCATTTGATGGCCAGCCTTAGAATTTATTTTCAAAATGAATTAGGTATAGATTAAGTTGTTAAGACTAATTTGATATTGTTTAATATGATGGGCATTTGACAAAGTCTAACACAACCAGTATTGAAATCTATCAATGATGTAATATTTGTTATAATTGATGCCTACAGCACAGGGATGGATAAACAAATATTTTAAGGGATGGAAAAATCATGGAAATCTTGGAATCAAGGTTGACATGATATTCTTGCACTCTAAACTGTTTAAGATAATTGTAATTTTTTGATGGGCGTATCATGCTGTGTGTGGCACTTTATTGAAATTTATATTGAAGATATTACATAAAACTCATACATATGAATTAATGAATTATGCATATTGCTTGATTTGCCATTAGGCCAAGGATCTTTTTTTCTAAGGCTCATGAACTTGCAGATTTTCTTTACCTTGGCCAAATTTGTGTAAGCTACCATATGTATTGAGGCCCAATTTGAAGGTTCAAACCATGACCCTTGGGGCAAAGATGGACAATGCAAATCCAAAGATAGAATTACATACCAATAGGCACATGGGCAACAATGCTCACTGATTCACCCTTTCTTTTTTAGGTGACTGAATGATCTTATTTTCCATGTTATTTTCAATTTTCAGACACACTTTTTAACCATTTTGAAATACATGTATTGAGAACTTAAAAAAAACTTACATCCCACAGAATTCATTAACCACTAAATTTTTTAAAAAGTAGCAAATGTCAAATGCAAAAAAAAAATAAAATAAATAAAAAAAAATATTGGGGCTCCGTCTCATTTCACTGAGTATTGTTTACTGTTAAAGGCAATCAAAATTTGATAACAGCAGTGTTATGATATTTTATATCAGTAGAATCTGATAAATCAAAACATGTATATAAAATTTTGCCTCTTTGAAATCTCTGTATTGAAATATAAAGGAACAATCTTTAGAATCTTTCTTCTAGAGAACCACTGAAGCAGAAAAGCTGAATCTTATGTGTAAGCTTTCTGAGGTAGTGTAGATAAATAATTGTTCAAATCTTGGACCATGGGGGTAGGGGGGCCAAAATGGGAAATCAAGGTTTTACATTAAAATATAAAGAAAAAATTCTGTAAACAATCTTCTAAACCATGGGCAGAACCGGACTGTCATGGTAGCTCAGTAGAGTGCTCGCTCCATTTTTGGAAGGTCATAAGTTTAAATGTCAGCTGCGACTGATCTAATTTGATAAATTAAATAGGTGGTGAAAGTTGCAGGTCTTTCAGATGAGAACTTAAAATAGTAATTTCCCACAAAAATATTTTTGACATAATTTACCTCTAATTATTTTGCTAAACTTGCTAAGTAGTATTTCGTGACATGATGAAACAATTTGTTATAAACTCATTCGCAGCGTAAACAAAAGATGTGCCTATTATGAAACAATTGTCAAATGTTGGATTTCTATCAAACCAGGCTAATTAACAGTGACACCATATATTTTTCAAACATGTTATTGATAATGAATATGGTTTTAAGTTTTAATTGTTTTGAAAACAACTCTATTGATGTTTTGAAAGATTTTTGTAAAGTTATACAATCAATAATTATCAATATCCAGACCAGTCATTTCCAGAATTTCTTTGTGTCTTTATTTGGTTGTTATTATATCAGAAGGTTTGGCCTATTCATTAATTACGAGGAGAGAAAAATGAACCAGGGTGTAGGAAGGCCATAAAAAATTTTAATTTTATGTGAAATCTTATTTCTTAGTATGCCTATTGTCATGTATGAGGATGACAACTTGCATGTTTCTTTAAAATCAGCTGTTTCTATGTCAACTATCATCTAAATCATATACACTTGATCTTGAGTATATCTAACACCAATATCTCCATTACTAATGTTACTATGGATATGCCAAAGTGATTTGGAAGTCCCAATGACTTATTCTGCATTTTATCCTCTATATCTTAAATCTCTGGATATCTCAATTTTTGTTTCTCCGTCCCTTTGAGTTTGAGATCATAAGGCTTGAATGTAATGCATGTCAAATCCAATGGATGTATTGAGATTGTTTTTGAGTTGGCTCGCGAGCTACTCCCTGTCGACAAAGCCGTTTCAGAGCTGTAAAATTTATCACGCATTCATCAAGGTGATCCATACGCCAAATATTATAGTTCTAGCAAAAAATGCTTTGATTTGAGTGATTGTATAAACTTGTATAAAATAATAAAATTTATAAAAGGTAAAAACTGTATAAAATTTCCTACTGTAACATTATTTATGCCTTCATGCTTTTAAAGAAATTTTTGATTAAATATCTGTATGATGTACAATTACTGCGTATGAATATATGTTCAAGCATGTTAAGCGGATCTAATCTTTCCATCTGAAGTTTATTTATAATTGACCTAGAATACTCCCTAACACAAACACCTGCTGCTCTCATTAGCTGCAGCTAGTTGTTGTTGAAAATCTATTTTTAGAATCCAGATTTGCTGTGGGAATCTTTAACCCAATTATTCCATAACACTGACCACTTCAGCTAATGTGCTGAAATTCATTATAGAATCCAGTCAAAATAATACGGAAGCCCATTAGTGCCAACCTGTATATATAAAGGAAAAGCAATATACACTTTATTTTTTTTTTTATATCAAACCAAAGATGATGGAAGAGCTTGTCCACTTTCAGCAGGTGGATAAACAGTGTTTTATACTAAGGCACATATGTTTACCATCTGTAATCTGGGGGGAAAAGGAAGTAATAGATATTAATTGAATGGCCCAAAAAAGACTATTAAAAATACCTGATAATTATTAAAACTTAGCGAAAATACTCTCCAAGGCATTAACATAAATTACTTAAAATTTAAAGAACTGTTATTCCTTTATTATTAATACCGGCCGCCAGGAGATGGTCGGTTATTTGATATGAAAGTTTGAAGTCACTGTGCATTTCTGCGGAGTTAAAACAATTTAAATTAAAAAAATATTCAATAACATTCATATAATAGTGTATTAAAAAGTGTGTCTAAATGTTTAACAAAACGCACAATAACCATAAAATTAAATTTTTTATAAACAACCGGAGCAAAGTATTTCATCCAATCCTGATTGCCAAACTTTGACATGACAGAGGTGCAGAGAAAATTAGGACAAATGTTGGGTATAGTCTATAGCATAGACCATGTTATATATAAACAATTCTACTTTCTCTATTAAAACAGGATTTGTTTTACGTATTTATTTTAAAATGATGTGTACACTGTACATGTATACATGTATATATAAACATTTCCTGTGGAGAATTTTCAAAAATATGGTTAAATGTTAATTTAATTATTAAAAGACAGAATATATCAAGACTTTGCTCTAACAAACAAGGATAACGCGTATTTTACAATGTGCCAAGAATTTTCTTGCTACATCTGAAAGAGAAGAAATGTAATGGCAGATCTAGAGGGACTTTGTTTTTTTTGCGTTTTCATTAAAATAAAACTATCTCTAGTTGTAGATTACTTAAATCTTTAAACTTTAGTTTTAATTTTTTAATGTAAATGCTACTTAAACATCAAACTTCCACCAGACTTCGTTTGTACCAAACTGAGTGTGGAGACACAGAGGACCAGGGGTAGATTGCTTATACATGTAATGCTAAACATTTATTACATACATGTATGAAGAAAATCATTCAATGTCGTAACAGATAAATATATAAGATATTTTAAAAACAGATCAAGCATTTCAGTTTCTAATTGCTTCATGAAAGGACTCTGCAATTAATTGGTTTGCGGCCGATTTTTGACACTTATGTCAATATATGTTTCTTGTAATCATTGAAAGGGAATGAAATGCAAACTGTAAGTCATCTAGATAGACTAACACATCAAAAGTCAGCTAAATATTTGCTATCATTTGTAAAAGATTTAGTGCAGAAAATAAACTTTAAGTGAAACA
>NW_026924299.1:0-23466 GCF_032062105.1 Saccostrea cuccullata
CTTCATAATGACTCTTTTTTTAATTTTCCCTTTGGAAAATAGTGTCTGCCACCGTCGCCCGATTTAATTTTTGGATATATTGTGCAAACTGCTATGAAAAAACACTTATTTCAAAATCTTTCCGGGCGACGGTGGCAGAGTTTGTTTTCTGAAAGAAAATTCCACTGAAAATTGACGTCTTCTGCCACTTTTTAAGAAAATACGGTAAAATGCACAATTTAATGACGTCACAATTGGCATTTAGGACGTCATATGAGAAAAACCATTTGTGTATTCTTACTGCAGAGAATTCCTATGATTCATAAAGAATGAATTTTAATTTCTTATATCACTTTCATATTTTAGAAAAATATAGCGCATTATTTGTATTGAAACTGTACTTTCTTCTTTTCCTATATTCACGATTTAAAGAAAGGATGTCTATGACGCCTCTAAATCTTAAAATTCAATCTGCAGCTGACTTTTTGATCATTTTTATCACATTGTTTATAAAAAAGAATGTCACCCTTCGTGTCGTACATTAAGTTGAATAATCGTAGATGTTAAATGTTAAAGACAGCATTCTGTCATTTTATGAATGACTCCTTATAAATAATCTTTACTTAAACATGTCATACAGCCACTTCATACAGAAGACTTATTCCATATTAAAGTGGAAAACAGAAAGCAAAAATAGATCATCCATTTTAATTCTTTATGTTGTGTCACATATCTTATCAATGATTGAATAGAATATTTTTCCTTGCCATTTTAAATGCTTTAAAATACTTTAAAAATATTTTTTAGTAATGAGATATATATATGCACTAAACAAGGAAGCATTTCAAATCCCATGATAGTTCTATTTACATCAGTTCTCGGCACTGTAGTAGATGTACAACAATGACAGGAAGTTCTCTTGGTAAGAGTATTCTCTCTCTCTCATCAGAAAACATCGAAGGAAAAAGGATGATATTGAAATTCGTTTGTGCACATACTACGCATTTATCACGTAATGGGACCAAATTTAACTCAGTACAGAGTGATTATCGTACTGTACACGTGATAGCGGAGAACTACTTCATAACTGGGGAAAACCAAAGTCATATACTATATAAAGTTGTTAGTTGACCTTTAAAATCTAAACATGTACATTCAGTCTGGTTTATAAATCATTCAAAATATGAAAAAATGACGCACAGATTATGTGGTTTCCTTATGGAACGCCAACACTGCTTATAGCATACAACTATGCATTTATTATGTCAATTTATCATTACGTGATGTGAACATATCTTTACGTTATGTCAATTTTTTATGAGATTATGTAAAGATCTTTACATTATGTCAATGCTGCATTACATGAAGTAAATACATCCTTTCATTATGTCAGCACTTCATAACTTGAAGTCGAAAATTCATTATGTGAAGTGATAATGTGTTTACATTGTGTTAAAACTTTATTACGTGAAATGAATGTTTCTTTACATCTTTTCATTTCTTTAATATGTGGTTCTAGTGTTACCTTTTTTTTTCTATCGATCTATCTTCTGATGTAAATTTCAGCTAAAATATAAACAAATAATAAATACTTTTTAATATTTTATATCCGAATAGTGACCTTGTAATTGTATGTTAGACGCTTAATAAAATTTAATTGTGTCCTTTTATTGTATTTTTATTTTTTCCTGCATAAAGAAATAATGATAACAAAGTGTTTTTAAGTGATGTTTACTTACAATGATGTTATTTTAATTGTTCCTTTTGATACATTGAAAAGACCCAGTCGTTGGTTTCTGGAAAGTCTATAACTTTGAATTCAAAACGTAAGATTTTAATATTTTCTTTCTTCAGAAAGAGTTTTGTAAATTGCTTTCAATTGTTATAATACACTAATTTCTCGTTACTTATCACTGACAATATATTATACAACTTGTGTTTGATAAATTTGCAAATTATTCTTTACAGTTATATTTGCCTGAGTGAGGTAGCGGAATTCCTCAACACGGAAGATTTAGTATGCAGAAGTACGCTAGGAAAAGTAAAAGAGTGGTTAACAAGTAATTATTACTTTTTTAAAAATAAAATGTACCTAGTATTATTAAATCTTTTTATTTATTATTATTCATTCGTAATTCGTAAATTCCAAAAATTTGTTTACATGTTAAAGTTCCTGATATAAACTTCATACTTAATTTTATCTAATAGGTATGGGTTGACTGAGTTTAAACAGATTTCAAGGATATACTAGTATCTCTTCAAAGGGTTTTTTTAATGAAAAGAAACATGTGGAGATAACAAACAGTATTCAAGATCTAAATTTTCCATAAAGAATACAGAACAGGAACAGAGAAAACACGGAACTCCAAAACATCAGAGGTGGAATCAGATGCAATTGAGGAGGGTAGATCATATATACTAGATCCCCTGCTGACTGGTCACACCCGCCATGTGATCATTGTCATGGTCGGGATATCACGGAAAAATCAGTCACCAATTAGTTTATTTGAAATGGACTAACAATTAGTAAAAAAACGTCAATCAGCATTTCAATCAATGATAAATTGTGAAATGAAAGTGCGATATTTAAGTAGACACCCATTTTTATATTATTTGATCGATATTTTGGTAAATATAGAGAAAACATATGATATGATTTCCTGAAATATCTCCCGCATGTAAACATAACACTACGCTTCTCAGATTAGTTGGGTAGATTATGTTCCAATATACGAATATCATAATTGATTTACTCCCTTGATATACATTTATTGTGGACCTAACGAAGGTGTCCAAATTATTCGAGAAAGTATTTTTCATCTCAGGAGTTTTTTCCCATTTTGTTAGACTTTTGTTTTTTTTCTATTATAATAAAAACAGGGTTCCGTGTGTATTTATTGATATATAGGTCTCAAGGGGGGTTAGTAGTCAACTGTTAAATTTACTCAACCTAGGCACCTAATCCCATGTTTGGATTTTCAATTGGTTCGTATGTATGTACTGTTTACAGATTTTTATTTACTAAAATTCAATTGAGTGTATTTTATTTTATTTTTTAAGGGGGTGTAGTGGGAGGGGGGAGGTCATTGTTCGTTAACATTGTTATCTGAGACATACGGCGTCTTTTTTTCATTGTAAAAGATAAATAGGCCTTAAAGATTGTATCTTAATACCTGAAAAGATGCCTGGCTTTTAAACTTAAAAGATCTTATTTAAATTTATTGGTAATGGTTTATAGCTATAGATATGCATTGAAAATTTTATCCAGCAAATGTCATTTTTACCATTTTAGATAAATCGAACAATGTAGTATGTGGTTCGAATGCAGTTTCTGAAATTTCTTTTATATACGATGAGACCGGAAAGGATTTTCAAAATTTTTCTTTTCATACAGCAAAACTACAAATTTCAAACGAGGGTAAATTCAAGTCTTTTACAACTTGGAAACACACTGCTTGTACTAATGCTCAGGATCGTATATTTGAAACATTTTTCATAAATTTGAACTGGCAGATCCATGGTAAGAACATTTTACCATTTTATCAGGTGAAAAACCTGATTTGTATCCCCCATCAATTTTTGTTTTAGTTCAGAAAGATCCCATAATGATATTTGCGTTTTAGTTTCCAAGTATTTTTCGGTAATGACAGATAAGATTTTGCAAAATATAAGAAAACGATTCCAGTGATAAATCCAAATGTTACGAATTAATTGTAAAATTAACATGTTGATTTTTCTGTTCCTCTGGAAGAACTTGCCCTTAATTTCCTGAGCGATTTTGAATCATGCTCTATTATAATTATATGCTCTTATATATACTTTTTCGATAACTCCATCGATCAGTACATGTACAATATACATGTATATATTAATCAAAAACATACTTTAGACAATGTCAACACTAGATCAATGTTTTACCATTAAAAAAACGTTTTATGTTTTCAGTAGAAATAAAGGATAAGATAATGTAAGGTTCAAATAGAATAATACAATATTTATTATATTAAATTCATCTAATATGAAGGTGTCAATCCAAGGATTAAACTTTGTTTTGAGTTCTATTGATTGAACAATTCATTGAATCTGTTGAATGAATTCTTCTTCAATCACAATTTTTTCGTTTTCTTTTTCACGAAACTAAATATTATCTTCAAGTAAAATAATTTGGAAAAAATTATTTAAATATCCAATTTTAGATCATGATTTTACAACTTTTTAATAAAAAAACCAAATATTCTTTTTTGAAATTCATCCCCTTTCGTTTACAAATTTTCTCTGCAGTTGCTGTAACATATAGTTTTAGAATATGAAAATATTTACTCATAGATTATTTTTGTGCACTATTTCTTCTATTCTGGATTCTGAATCTTCTTTTATTTAATTCCTTAAAATCCCAAAACTACAGATATACATACATGAACTATTAAATGCATGTACAGATTGGCTAGTCATAGTCCTTTAACTAATCTCTAAACATGTATTTCGATATTTTAGGACTTAGTATCTTTGGAGCTTAGTATTGTCTAAAATCGCCAATCCTTCTTGTCATATTTGTATTTTTTTTCTTTTCTAAGGAATATATTCAAATATGGGCATGTGTAACTTTGCACATATTTGCTTTATTTTCTTGGGATTTTATAATAGTAAATGTCCATTTACATTCAAAAAATGTTTTATATTTACCAAAATGGAGCAAAGTAGGCTCGTGGATAGAGAAAATAAATTACTTTGAGAAAAGTTGATGACGATAGTATAATGCTCAACATTGCTCAATCACACTGGTTAGATCTTATTTTGAAGACCTTTGTCGTATATCGTACAGTAATAATGAAAATGAATGAAAACTAATGCTTTTTTTAAGAAGAAGTAAGTAAATCGATGTCTACATCATCCCCAATCTTGGCGTTGGGTGGGGATGAGAAGAAAAATAGGAGATATGGTATTTTCTTTGACAATTTTGTTTTTAATATTTATTATACTTATGAAAGAAATATTTTTTTATACACATTTAAGGCAGTTGTAAAAATAACAAAGACTGCTTCAAATCATACACTGTGCTCATTATACATGTACAAAACAGACAAAGTTCGAGTTGATGGCACCTGAAAAGAAGGTAAAGAAAATAGGTTTTATTATTGCTAGCTTTTTTTACTGCTTTTAAAATAAAATTTTCAAAATGATCAAATGAAAGTTCTATCCAATAGCGATTTTTAATGGGCTTTCAAATGGGAAACAATATCTTACCACAAAAAAAAAATTACTAAAAAAGAAACATTTTTTAAAAAGTATGCTTATTTCGATTCTTCGATTTGTCTTTTGTATCATTTCAAAAGTTGATTTAAAACTTGGAGAATCTTGTAACGAAGATATTCAATTCATAGAACTGGTTACAACAGACAATGTGACAGAACATTTTCTAATTGTTCGTGTATATATGGATTTACAGAAAGTGATGGTCATTGCTTGAATAGTAAGTTGAAAGAATTAGTTTTTTGTTTCTTTTTTGTTTCTTTTTTTATTTTGAATTTATTTATTTAAAAAATCATCCCCTATTTTAAAAAAAAAGCCTTTATAAATTCCTTTATAAAGAAATATTGTATATTTTCTCGAAAAATATTGAGATATTATGTTTTTAATTTAAAATAAACGTTAATAAGCTTGTGCAATGCAACATTTTCATGTTATAAAAATTTATATATGCTAAAAGACGCAATCAGTATTTCAAATGGTTATTTTGGGTGGATTAAAAGTAAATGACACCTGTATATATGACGAGCAATGCAATGGAACATCCAACAGTACTATCTGTAGAGAACACGTGTGTGTCTGTATGAAAGATTATATTAATAAAGATGGAAAATGCCAGCCATGTAAGTCAATGAAGAAAATACTATGACCATTTCATTCACAAGGATATGCATGTACAATATGATTTGTGGAAACGCACTTTGAAATATATAGCACTTTGAATAAAAAACATGTCAAAGTGCGTTTAAATTGAATTAAAAAATCAATGCACTTTAAAAGAAAACTTAAAAGTGCGTAAAATTGCTCACCGAATCAGCGCACTTAATCTTTTTTTAAATGCATTAAGATTTTTACTATAGAGACAATTCACGCAATTTGAAAAAAAATGTACTAAACAAAAATTCTGGACTTAAAGTTTAGTAAATGAGAGCATTAACTTATATATTACATCTTTCAAAAAACTTTTGAATTGATTTTGCCTTATCGAGAATGAAGAGAAGACGGGTAGAAGGTATCTTTGACAAACCCTTTATTTTTTCTATACGCAAGCGTCGGTAGCAAATTGAAAGTGGATGGGTTGGTGGGTGGGTGTGGGGAACTTAACCAGAATAAAGATAATTCCCATTTTTCAATGCCTTTATTGTGTATCTCTTTGCAAAAAAGTTTTGGGGTTAAGCAGCCTTCTAGATAACTACTCTCCGGTTCCAATGTCTAAGCTACATCCAAATATAGGCATTTACATAACTGGTACCTGTATCACGTTGAAATTCTTTTTACACAAAATACATAAAAAAAAGATTTTAAATACAGTAAAAGATTTGAGAGAGGAAGAATTTTCAAAGGATGGAAGAAATCAAAATAACTCCTTTTCAAGAAAAAAAAGTTATGCTTTAAGTAGATCACTTGTAGTGCTCCCCTACATTTTTCAATTTATTACACCTAACACAAAAATGAAAGCAAAAGAAATTATAATTTTAAATAATCATTTTCCCATTATCCTTAAAAGGCCTATTTTCCTTTTATAACATTTACGAAAATCTACATGTAACATATTTAAAACGTTTATTTCTCAGATCCTAAATTGATCTTATCACTGAATACACCAGTTTCAAATATGTATCATGCAAGTACCTAAATTTTACAAATTTATTGACTAAGCCATACACTTTATTTTTCATGAAAGTGCATTAATATGGTCAATATTAACGCACTTTGAAAATAATTTTATTTTTCAAATTGCGTTGACTTAGTCCCAAATTTTACTCATTATGCGTTGTTTTTTAAATGCAATGTAACAATGGTTTCTATCCTATTAGTTTACAATGAACAACTATATTTCATTTCAGAGAAATTACTTTTATCTCGATTTCAATAAAATTTTATATTCTGGAGTGTAAATGAAAATCCCTTTTTATTCCTACTATGAAAAGTCCTATGACAGGTCTTTTTCTTGGTTTGTTTTATATTTAAATTAAAGTATTTGTCCGCTAGAAATTTGTTAAATTTGTAAACGTATAAAAAAAATTAGAAAATTTGTGAATGATACATTATATATTTATTTTAAACTTGATAAATTGCAACTTGTAAATGATACAACCTTTAATTTTAATTTAATCATTAGTTTTTGCAGAAATTACAACGACTGACAGGTCCCAAGACAGGTGGTCCGTAACTACAGCTGCCCTTTTGAACCTCGAGAAAAATATTTACAATCAGAGTATTGATTTTTTATTAACTACATACAAGAAAATTTTTCGTTATTTCATTATTGATGAAATTCTAAATAAATTTAATTTATATCAGTTACATCTAAACACCAGAAATTAATAACGCATGAAAAGTTAATTATTAATTGTTCATTATATTATCAACTTTTCTCATTGAATAAGACAAAAACGAAAAATTTATATTATGACCTAACTTTGAAAAAAGTTCGATTAAGGTGTTTCCTTCCTCACACCTTTATAGGTTAAAAGTGCAAAAACTGCATTTATTTTCATCTAATATACTTTAAGCTTTCCAAGTATTGCAAAAAATGTAAAGGTCACCATATTTTTTAAGATGCGAAACACATATAATTAATTAGAAGTGTTTGTCAGTTTTGTAAACAGTATTATGAACAATATGTAAAAACTGGTTAAAATGCATAATTCTGATGCTGAGTGTTCCTAATTACTTCCTACTTAAAGGATACTTTTGATTTGTGAATATCAGGGAAACCATTTTACAATAAAGAAAATGCCTGAATGAAGAGATCTTGGAAGGAGTTATTGCCCTTTTCAACATTTTTTGAAAATTGAATAATTGATTAAATACATAAAATATGCATTTTTTGAATTCTTTAACTTAACAATATTTATCATAATTACACCTATTGTAATGCATTTTTCCAAGAGATATGATATCGTTCTATTAGGTATGAATTTTAACTAATTACAGTTTTTGCAAAAACATATGACATCATAGGAAGGTGGAATTACCTTAAATTCGAATTTTGATTTCGTTTTCAATGTACGAATACTCCTATTTATGTTTTTCCTACCTTAAGCAATCTTGAAATATAACACAAGACATCTGGTTGTAGCAGCAAGTGCGGGATTTACTTTGGGCATACTTGGATGTTTAAGTGCAACATTAATCATCAATAAATGCAACAGAAAATGTAAACATAAAAGGTATAATTTGATTTTTTTTTATTAAAATTCCAATGAAGAAAGGATATGGATATTAACGAACAGTATCCAATATCAAAGTCCATAAAACAATACATAATAGGAACAAAGCAAGTATGGACCTCAGAGGTGGTATCATGTGCCATGGAGGCGTGAGCATCCCCTGCTGACCGGTCACACCCGCCCTGTGCTCCTTTTCATGATCAGGTAAACCGTCGTCAATTCAGTGTATAAATAATGGACTAACAATTAGTATGAAAAACGTCAGTCAGCATTTGATTCAATGATAAATTGTATTTGCTGACAAGGTCAATGTATCGACTATAAAACTTACGAAATGACTTCAAACGAGACTGTTGATATTTTTGTTTCATCAACTTTATTATCAATGATTTACATCGTTTAAGAAATCGTTCATACGTAGAGCATGATCTTGCGTATCGGATCAACTGAGATATATATACTCCGTATGCAGGTGATGAAGGTTTATAGGTGCATAAATAAGGGAAGTTGACGATAGAAAAGTTAAAGTCATCAAGTTATATCTTATAGCTTTGTTGTTAGATAACCAATAACGAATTTTTCAAGTAAAATATCCAAATATGAAACAAATCAGTCAGATTCTGCGGTATCTTTTATCTCAAGTTCACCAGGGTATATTGTATCGACGTGTGAATGGAAATTACCATTATTAATTGATAATACGTTATCTATATATCTAAATGTCGAGTTGAAGGCCACAGCAAGTGCTTTCTTCTTTTCATGCATACTATTTTGCAAAAATTGCTTCATATGAATATAAAAATAGGTCTGCTTATGACTGAGCGTAATTGGTGCCAATTGGAATTCCAATAGATTGTTGGAATACCTGGTCTCCAAAAATCACATAGATATTGTCAATCAGATACTGATGCATCTCTTTGATGTCAACTTCAGAGTACTTGTGTGAGGAATCAGAATGTGTTGTAACAAAGTAATTTTGCAAATGACCAATGACCAGGTAAGTAAATGTATGAGTTCCATTTTGTATTGAAAAAAAAATTGCTGTCAATGATATCAAAAAGCCTAGACTTTTATTTATCTTTGGGAATGGTTGTGTATACAGTTGAAAAGTCGTAATTTTTTAAGCTGTTGATTTTGGTAAAATCTTGTGATTTCAAACTATCCTAAAGTTCTTAATAATTTTTGAGTATTCACATCTGTTTCACACCACTTCTTGAATATATTGTTGCATGTATGTCATAGAATCAAAAGAAGCACATTTATTTTTTTTTAATTAAGCTATTTGTGTAATACTCAAAATATACTTGACCAAAATTTCTTAAGTTTTTTAGGAGTCAGGATATATTTTTTTCCATAATTATGTTTCTGTAGAGAAAGTTTCGTGTTAGGGTATAAAATGATTTTTTTATTCATTTGATTTCACAATTGTTTCTTTGTTTTTTGAATCGACAGTTTTCAGTAGACTCAAATTAACAAGAGTTACTTCCCGGTTGCCGCCATTTTGGTGGTCAACCTAGTAATTTTCCCTCTTTGTCTTACCATGTTTCGGCGGAATGAAAGAAGAATATTTGGGGGAAAATGTTTATGGAATAAAAATCCTTGCATATTTTTCAGAAAAACAATGTTTTCTATACCTTAAAGCTTACAAGTACCAGTGTAAAAAATTAAAGTTGGTTGTATAATGAAAGAATCTGAGCAAGTTGACCCCCACTATGGCGACCAAAGGGAAATGACTCTTGTTAATTTGGGTCTTCTTAAAACTATCTATTGTTCGTACATTTTCTGAACGATTTTGTTCATAAGTTTTTTTTTTAATTTCAGGTGTAAAAAGTTACCGATTGTTAATAATGTGAGCTATGAAAATGATAAAAATTCTTCTCACCACATGGAAGCAGAAGCCTCATTTTCAAGGGTAAAATCTGTGTGTTTGGGTGTACATTGTATTTGATATATGCATATAAAATAAATCTAGTCATTATGTTTAAATGTATGTAGATTTTGTCCCATTTTTGTGAAAGAAACTATCGTGTACATGTACATGTAACTTTGCAAAAAAAAAAAAAAAAAAGAAAAAGAAAAAGCGTGTCTTGCACCAGTTGAAACAAAACACTTTTGAATAGATTTTATGTAAACATCTGTCTTTTTATGTATACTGTAGTTCGAAAACGCGCTGCTTGAAAGTAAACTTTAACTTTAATAGGAGTTATTTGGGAAAAAGGGGAAAAGTTTGTCTTTATCTTCAGTAAACTGTTGTTTACGTCTATACTATGTTTTTTGAAGGAACAAGTCATATACACACCAGAAAACACAAATGTTGGAGGGGCCGAACGTGGAGATTCTGATATATACAACCATCTACATGAGAAGACGGACAGGCCAGACATGAATGATTATGACCATGTACAAAATATGAGAGGTGTATTGATAGCTGAACTTTGAAAACCCAGTCCACAAAACAGGAAAAAAAAGAGAAACAAACAGAAATGTTTATGACTCTAAATGTGTTTGTGATATTAATGAGATAAAATTAAACTATTGTAATATTCGATGGCTTGACAATTCATGAATGATGATTAATATATGCAGCCTTAAACAAAGGAAATGTCTACTAATAAAAGAATATACAGCATGATAATAAGAGGACTTTGGAAAAATATTATTGGTGATTCTTACCCTATAGACCATTGATTCATTTTATATTCCCATCGAAACCAGATGTTTATGATTTCAAATTGAAATTTGAATCAAAACCTTACCATGGTTCGATGTTTTCCAGAAAGAAGCCAAAAATAGGACAGTTAATCGTGATTTATACATAGGGCACATTCGTTACAGCAAAGTATAAAAACAGAAAAATAACAATTACTAATCGAAAGATATTTTCCAATAACGTGTGTGCCAATATTGAAAAAAAGAAAACAAGAGGCCCATGGGCCATATCGCTCACCTGAGTAACTTTGGTAATGCAGTTCTTTACCAGATTTCCCCTCTTCCTCTATCAATGTAGCTCCCTCCACCCCTAATACTCCCGGTCTTAATTTTAATAATTTAGAATATACACTACCGCAGAATGCTTCCACCTAGTTTCAGCTTTCCTGGCCCATGGGTTCTTGAGAAGAAGGTTTTTCCTATATATTTCTATATAAAACTTTGATGCCCTATTGTGGCCCCGCCCTAATCCCCGGGGGTCATGATTTGAACAATTTAAAATCTAAACTACCCCAGGATGCTTCCATATAATTTATGTGTCAGCTTTTCTGGATCAGTGGTTTTTGAGAAGATTTTTGAAGATGTTTCCTATATATTTCTAATATAATTCTATGTAAATCTTGGATTCCCTATTTTGACCCTGCCCTACCCCCGGGGTTCATGATTTCAACAATTTAGAATCTACATTACCCACCGGATGCTTTCACATACGTTTCAGCTTTCCTGACCCGATGGTTCTTGAGAAGAAGATTTTTAATGACCACATTACTTTTGTCGTTCCTTAATTTTCTCCCCTTAGAAGGGAAGTTTGCCCTTAATTTTAAGAATTTAATATAAACTTCCCATTAACAAAAGATTTTTTTTACCAAGTTTGGTTAAAATAGGGGCAGTGGTTCTTGAGAAGAAGTTAAAAATATAAAAAAAAAAGTTTAAAGACGGACTGACGGACAGCTAGACGGACGGACGGACAACGGACAACGGGTGCTAAGAAAAGCTCACTTCAACTTTCAGCTCAGGTGAACTATAAATCATTGCCTGAGAAAGAGCTATAACCACAAACCATCAAACATTTTCATCATTCATTTTGTTTTACACAAATGAAAATATCGATCCAAAAGGGATATATATATACTGAAAGGAAAAAGAAACGCATAATAGCATAATAGCGAAATATATTTAACTATATGGCCGAAAATTATGAAAATTGGTCAAATGTGTATTTTGATTACTGTGCACTAAAATTGCTGGTCAAAATTACTCAACCATGAAATGTATGGCGTCACGTAGGGGAAATGATAACAAGCCAAAAACACGTGCATGTTGATGATGACAATTTTATGATCACATTCTGTGGTGCTAATCGATGCATTGGAGTTATAGACATCGTTTTCCGCATTTGCAATCAGTATTAATTTCGTGCAATCATGGTATGGCTGACGGAAGTTAGACTGGTTCCAGTAATTAAATTGCGTAAGTGAATAAAAAGGCAACAAGATGTTGCTGTGCAGTTTGTTTTAAACTTTTCAACAAAAAAAGGTTTTTCAGTTGTCAGAGAGTAAATTAAAAGGTTTCCAACCAACCACGGCGGTGACGTTGACGCGTAACAGCGTCACATCAAGACAGGGCTTTTCATCATGTCACCTCGGTTGTTGTCAAGGTTTTATCACTGAAACCGATATTTATACAGCAAACTATCATACCAATATTTTCACCCTGAAATTGACAGAAATTCTCTGCTCTAATTTGCTCCGCGAGTTTGGCGACTTTTACGTCGATTTTACTCTCACGCGCGCACGTACGCGTCGTGTGCGTAATGTTTTTAGCATGTTTACACTGGGAAAATGTAGCCAGTGTTTGTCGAGTCTTTCTCACAAACATTCACGTGTACCAAACCAGCTGGATTCTGTAAATTCTATCCTAAATTGAAAATTCGTGGCACTCATTTGGCGGGGGGATTTGTTTGCTTTGGAATAATACAGCTTCTATCAACCATCAAGACTATCGTCGGAAGAGTTGAATAATAATCAAATGAGAAAGATAAATGCTCTGCTGAACTCAATGCACAGGAAAATCAAGGCTGTTACCAATGTGCAAGGGAAATGATGAGAATTTTTATTTTAATTTTGGGGGGTATCGACTAACTCAGGAATTATCAGTCAAAGTCACACAAGATTTTGGCAACTTGTAGATTAAAGATGAATTAAAATGTTTGATAACAATACTGGAAAACATTTTCGAAATAATAGTTTTAATTTAATTTAAAAGTAAAATATGCGTTTCTTTTTCCTTTCAGTATATTCAAGAAGTGGTGTAAATCAGATGCAGATACTTTTAAATTCTAAGGAACTTTTGGAAATTTTGTAATCACAAGATTTCACCAAAATCAACAGCTTAAAATCTTGCAATTTTTCAACTTTATACACAACCATTCCGCACGATAAATTAAAGTCCAGGCTTTCTGATATCATTGACAGCTGCTTTTTCAATAAAAATGGAACTCTTTTACTTACCTGTTAGTGGTCATTTACATTTTGTTCAAAAACATTCTGATTGCACACACAAATACTCTGAAGTTGACATCAAAAAGATGCTTGAGTTTCTGATTGAAAATACCTCGGTCATTTTTGGAGACCAGGTCTTCCAATTTCAATCTATTGGAATTCCCATGGGTACCAATTGCGCTCCGTCATTAGCAGACTTATTTTTGTATTCATATGGGGAAAAGTTTTTGAAAGGAAGAAAACACTTGCTGTTGCCTTCAAATCGACATTTAGATATATCGTAAACGTATTGTCAATTAACAATGGTAATTTCAAATCCTATGTCGATACGATATATTCCTGGTGAGCGTGAGATAAAAGATACTATTTACAGATTCTGTTTCAAATTTGGATAATTTACTTGAAAAAGACGTTAATGGTAATCTAACAACCAAGCTCTATGATGAACATGATGACGCTAACTTTTTTATCGTCAACTTCCCATACTTATGCAGTAATATACCTTCATCACCTGCATACATGTACGGAGTTGATTCGATACGCAAGAGTCTGGTCTACGTATGAACAATATCTAAAATGGGGTAAATTATTGACAAGCAATTTGATGAGATAAGAACATAAGGTAGTCCGATCCTCAGGTTTATCAGTGAAGTAATCAAAAATACTGTCTCATAAAAGTATCTCTAAATCTAAATCTATAAAAGTTATGTAAATTTATCCACAGTTTTTCTTTAAAGTTAAAGATTAAAGTTAATCATATTATATTTAGGGAAAAAAGTCAAATCTCCAATATCTTTGCAGAAAAAGCGAATTGGAATATCAGCCATGCATTTTCTATTTGCAAATTGATTAACAAATACATTTTATGTTTAAAAACTATAGGTATCCATGCATTCAGAAAATTGTCCTGATTTTTATACTTATTTGGTACATTGTGTCTTATATTTCTATCATGTATTCTATAATACATAGTGTAAAGGGCTTTTGCTATCATTGCAAGACACCAAAGATCACTTCTTATTTCATATCATGCTAATAAGCATGATTGGTTTCTAAGGCTGGATTCAAGAAAATCTTATTTCTCTAAAACTGTGTATTATTATTTTTTTTCCTTTTATAGGGTACAAATGTAAACTTTTAGATAAATAAAATGAAAATTGTTGCATGAAAAAATTTCATTTTCAAGCATCATTGAGATGCATTTCGAATTAAATATTAATTTTTGGAGTTATCCTTCCTGGCTGAGGATCGGATATCCTTAAAGTCATAATTTCGTAATTTCTTTGGTCGATACAATGACCTTGTCAGCAAATGCAATTTATTATTGAGTCAAATGCTGACGGACTTTTTTCATACTTATTGTTTGTCCATTATTTTAACTCTAAATTTGTATTTTTCTCTGTATTTTTCAGTTATTTCTCGGTCATGACAAGGAGCACACGGCGGGTATGATCGGTCGCCAGGGGATGCTTAATCCTCCATGGCACCTGATCCCACCTCTGATTTTTTGGAGGTCCGTGTTTGCTCTGCTCCTGCTTTTTATTGTTTGATGCACTTTGATCTTGAACACATGTACCGTGCGTTATCTCCATATGATCCATTGTAGAAAACACTTGTTTTACTCTCCGTATGTATGCATTCGAGATTCACTTTGTTTTCAAAGATCAACCCTAAAACCTTGTTGTGAGGAAAAATTTGCACCTTTATCTAACTGGAATATTCGAATGACATGTAGGAAATATTTCAAGATAGGGAGGACAGGGCACAGCAGAATGCCATCGTTTCAATTAAACATGACCGTCGTGGCCAAACGTTTTTTTCTACAATTTTTTCTATCTTTCAGACATGTAAAACCTGTCGGAGAACCATAACGGCGGATTCTCCCGGACTTTCTCACGGAGAGTACCACTGGCATGCGTGTCCACATTGTTTTAGTTGTCATGGGTGTGGGCGTAACCTAATCAACCAACAGTTCCTCCTTAAAGATGGACAACTCTTTTGTTCTGTGGACTGTAAACAGCTAACAATGACAATTGATTGGTCTCAAAATGGAATTCAAAATTTGCATATTCATTGACATTAACTGGATTACAGAAATATTTTTTGAAGAAAAATAAAACAAACTTCATTCAAAATGTATTTCTAATTGATAAAAAATATTAGATAATTTACGATGTATTGCGCAATTAAAAAAAAAAATAATAAAATGCACATTTTAATGATGTCAGGTTCAGTTTCAAATTATGCCATATACATGTAATTATCAGAAAAAATAGATTAATGTTATTTATTATTTTTTCTTTTTCTAAAGAAGATGCATTGTTTAGCGAGTATCTTCTACTGACCTTTTTTGTTAGGCTAATAATTATATTTTTACATATTTAAAGATAAATGTAGCAGGTCAAGATTCAAAATTTGTTTATCATGATTTTTTTTATAACTTGAAATTGAAAGAGGTAAATTACCTGAAAATATATGCTTTTTTTGTTATTTTACAGAGCGAATAAGAATGTCAAAGTTCAAGGGAGAAGTTGAAACACTCTTAATAGTGTAACGAAGTTTCTCACTCCCCCAAGAAACCTGATTCTTCTTTTGGTGTTCTTCGCTTTTCTTCCAATTTACTTGTTTAAACAGACTTTAGAATTGCCTATGGTTGTTCGTAATTTTTTACATTTCACGCAATGGGTAGACCTTGTATCAGTTTGCAATATTCGCTTGTAAGTTATTTCACTCATAAGAGAGGATAAAAACTCGGTGCTACTCAAGACGATGTTAGCAGGAATAGATTTCTCGAATTTTTTTTGTTTTGGTTTCTATATCAAAGTACTCGGAAGTACAGAGAGCCGGGCTCATTTACAGAGTAGAATGAATTTCTTACATGAATCATACGTTTATATTCTGATGAAAAAATTATATTAAAACTATCAATATAAATGATAAGACACTGACAGTGAGTTTTCGATCCTAATACCACGGTCCGGGTTTGTCGCAATCAGAATTAATCTGGTACCGCAGCTGAATGTAAACAAACAGGCCTGTCTGGTTCCCTGTCCTGCTTTACCTTGTATGTGTAGAGAACTACGATAACACTGATTATCAAAAATTCTTACGCTAATGTACAATGTTCTTTGACTTAAAACTGAAGTTTTCAAAGTCATTACTACCAATGTTTTATAAAGATAAAACTTCGTTTTATAAAAATATTTTTGTTGCTTTATTTAGCGTTTAAATTATCTCAAAGGCGGTTGAGAAGAGGAACTATATTTTTACTCGTAACTTTGAAATGGCGACTATGGGGTCAGCTTCCTGCCTTGAACAGGATCACATAAGCCGGCAATTGCTCTTTGAGCAATAAGCCCGGCTAAAAACTAAGTTTAGCTAAACTACAAATATAAAGAACTAAATATGAATTCATCATATGACGTCACACCAGAATGTTGTGCACTGAAGCGAAACATCTTGATTTTTGCCTGAAAATCTACTAAAGATAGAAAAATAGAAATTATAGCTTAACTTTTTGAAATCACGTCCATGATTTCGAAAAGGGATGTTACTCAAGTGCTCAAATTGAGTTCTTAGAACTTGCGACAAGAAAACAATGATATGATGGTAAAATAGTATTGGATCTTTCTGTATAATGTACAAAACCATTTATCTTTATATAGAAAGGAATTAGGTCATCATGCTGCGATAACGCTGTTCTATTTAACACCAGAGTGTAAATTTGTTTGTTTACCTGTGAATACAATGCAGACGATTTGTGCTTTCGTCGCATTGAAATTACCCTTTTATTTTTTATAAATCTGTTTGTAGCTTATACATGTATAGATTAATCTATTGAATATACTATATATGGCTGAGGGAGGTCCGTGAAACAGCCCCGCTTAGCTCTAGAAACCTACATTCATCAGCTACTTTCTGCAATATACAGTTTAAATTAAAAACGACACATCAATGTGGTCTAAATATGTATTTCATTCTTAAGTCAAATGTTTATTTCACTTGCACAGGTTTGATACGTGTTTCTGATCTGATAATTATTGATGACATTTGTGATTTAGTGGAGAATGATGTCCGCGGCATTTCTTTGATCTCGGCAATAATCGTAGTAGAATAAAGGTTATATTTACCAAACGTGTATGAATATATTAATTCATTGGTGTATAACCATGGTCGGCACACTTTTTATAACTACTTTTAAGATGGGTATCTTTTTTTTAAGTAGAAGGGCTCTAAAACAATTTACCTGTATGCCAAAAATGGTAAGGGACATGAAATTGTTATATGAGGAAATAACGGAAAGTCTAAATCAGAGTTACTCTTTATAGGATTGAAATCCTGTATAAAATGCATTCTTTTAAAAATAATTGAGACTGTAATGAATAATTTGCTAAGTGTGTTTTATTGGCCGTTTTAAATTCTGTATTACATAATTTACAAAATTTATATAAAGAATTTTTTAAGAAGAATAAACAATGACCCCATAAAAAATGCACCAGAAATTCATCTTAATATGAATGGTGTATTGCTTTTATCCACACCTTTCTGCCTAAAGGTAGGGAATGATAGTCAAAAAATGTTTCTATTATGAAGAACTTCATTTTATTTATGATAAATGTTAGCTCAAGCTCGAGAGAGAGAGAGAGAGAGGGAAAGAGAGAGAGAGAGTCTGATCTTAGATATTGATCATCTAAATTGTTCGCTGTGTTAATAAAAAACAAGAGTATCCAATAAATCTACTAATACACAAACTAAGATTCCATGATGGAAAGTGTTTTTATAATAGGAATTTCTACATGTATAAGTTTTTTAGTTTGTATCACTGGAGCACAGGCACTCAATTGTAAGTATATAATGTTAAATGTCTCCTCTTTCAAACAGCAACTTAAAGATTTGCAACGTATGTGCTGATATGTCAATTTGCTTGAAAGATTTTACCTAAAACCGTTATATACGTCAAATTATGACAAAAATATCGGTTAAGGCCAATTAAAAAATATATCATATAATATGCTTATGTATGTTTTAAGTTAAACATTTATTTTTAATATGTTTAATAACAAGAAAAAATTTTCACTGTTAACTGTACATGTAATAAATTAAACAGTATTGTAGACATGGAGTTACTCTTGCAGTCTTTCCTGGTTGTTTTTGGTTCCATTTTTGTAGTTTTCTTGATTATACATGTAATTTTTATTTTTCTGTAGATTCTTTTGAAGAATACCAATGTAAAGGCGACATACGGATTGATGAGAACACAGAAGTGTTTATATCATACAACGGAGGCGTGATAGATTCTTTATGTTACTTCATGAACTTTCTTGGACGAGATTCGAAAAATCTGAAAGTTTACCAGATTTGTATGGAGACCATCAGGTATCACGACCCTGACTGCGCCATTCTAGTAGGATTGACTAGCTCAACAAAGTTTGCCAGGGTAATACCTCAATAATATATATTGTGGTTCATCATTTTTATATTGTATGTTTATACAAATATTTATCGATTATCAATCTGCAATTCTCTATACATGGAAGATTTCGCCCACGTTTTATTTTCGCCAATTTCACCCTATCCTTATTTGGGCGAATTTAAAACGGAACGAATTCAAAGAGTACAGTATAATTACAAAAGTATGACTGGGCGAATTTAAAACGGAGCAAACTTGTCTGCAAGTGTGAAAGGGCGAAAATAACCCTCGATACAATAGACGATTACAGTTTTAAATAGTAAGAAAAAGAAACAATCATTAAAAACTTTTGCGAAAGAACAGCAAGCTAGAATCTTCAGTATGATATTTATGTAAAAGCCTATTAGTATTACATAAAGCAAATTTATGTTTGCTCAAACTCTGATCCAGATTTGGTCACATAACACAATTAAAGTTTTACGCAGGAATTTGTCCAGGAAAACATCTTTAAAATTATTTTCTAAGGCGCAACAATGCCATGGGTACTTATATTTGCATATTTAGGATCATTATATGGAAGCATATCAGGTGATATGGATTTATATTTCCTCATTGATGTAAATTTAGGTTTTGGCCAAGATTTGTTATTAAACTTTTACAAAGGAATACGGTATATAAAGAAAATCATGTTTATATATATTGGCAGTGCCATAGTAACTTAGTAGAGTGATTTGGCCAATTGAACCCGTTGATTTGATTAAAAAGGCATATTTTTTGTTTATTTTCAAATGTTTTATTCTTAAAAGTTTCAACAAAAAAGATGGAATTTTTTTTTATTGAGTTTAATCATCTTTGAAATAATTCAAGGATTTCAATTGTACTCACTCGCCACCTACTGCTGTCTGTTTTGACCACTCTTTGAAAATCCACATTGAACCCATTTCGATGGAAAAGTCTTCAAGAAATTCATCTTTTCTTTTTAAAGTTGTGGCACATTTAACGGCAGATAGTAAGTACAGATGAAAGAATTCGATGCTATTTTTAAGTTTCATACTTTGATTTTTGTAAAGAATTTAATTATTCAGAAGTAAACAAACAGGGAAATAACAAGATCCATTTTTGATGAGACTAATACACGAATAAAAGCTTCGTTTCAAGTCAAACTAATCAAAAATACCTGGTATGTTTAATTCTAAGCATTTCAGGAGAATTCGTAGAAAAACAGAACAAGTCCTACATTAATTTTATACCTTATAAAGCTGAGAGATATTATACCGGTACATAGAAATAAGAGTTGCCTGTAATTGGTTCTACGGTCTTGTGTACCACAGATGTGTTGAGGTACATGTATCTTTAAATAACGATATAAATCAAATAACTTAAAACAATAAAATATACGTATATATATTAAAAACCCTTTGCGTAATTCTTACCGAATGTAAGTTGGCAAATACTTAAGGCATGTGTATGATTTCTTTATTTGATGTTACTATCCTTACCAGATGCAAACCGCCTTATGTTTGATATTTTATTGTTCTTTTATTTACAATTTTCAAATCTTTATGAGTATACGACTTATTTATCAGTCATGTATTCGTGAACAATTAATATTGTGAATTCTCTTTCAGTGAAAAACAATCTTCACTGCTTCCATCAAGTTTCTTGCTGCAAAAATATTTAGTAATGAAGATTTTGAATTTCAGAAATGGAATTAATCTGGACACTTTTAGCAGCAAGTGGTGGAAGTCTGGTACTTATGATAATAATTATTGTAAGTGGTAAACGAATAAAAAGCAGACTGCAAAATACTAAGAAGAAAGAAGTGTACGAAACAGGTATTGTTACTTTTCATGGAAATTTAATTGTACATGTAAATAAAAATAATATAAGTACAAGTATGATGTCAAAAATTATATCAATTGTAAAACTTATATTAAAAAGGATATAAAATAAATATTACAAGCATTTGATATTTTTTTTTAAAAAAAATAGTGTGTTTTATATTTACCACAGATAAGATTGAAAGTAATGAAATGAAAAAAGGATATTTTTATGATCAGTAAATGCTATAGAATCAGGTAAATAAATTATCATAATAGATAAAAGACAGTCACTATAATTTCAGAGTGTGAAATCTACGAAAACTCGAGTTTTAGCCACGAATGACCATAATGAGCATAATTCCCACAGAACCAAAGACATATGCCCCAACTCAAGGAAAAAAAAAACTTCTTCAAAATGTGCATATCTTGTGAATAATCTTGTTGCAAGTCGTAGATACCATTAGGATCACATTTATATAAGCATTTTGATAGAGTGAAAGAAAATTTTAATCTGGATGAGAAGCTACGTTTTTGTAATTAAAACTCCTTTCAGTGCTGATAATACAAAGTTTACATAAGTTTGCATAAAGTCAATATTTAGGATTTTCGCTTTCTTCATTGTGATTTTTCTTTTTTCCTTTATATTTTTCTGAGAGAGATAGTTTTCGAGAGAGAGAGAGAGAGAGAGAGATTTTTTACTTTATTAAAATATTTATAACCAAATTTGACATAAACAAACAAGCATGTATATATCTTTCAAATGTTCTATCTGCATCGTAAGATAACTGTTCTTCATTATTTATTAGATCAATATCTTGATTAAATAATAATACAAAAACAGTATTTGATAATTTCTAAAATATTCTTAAACTTGTTTTAACCTCAATATTTGTTTCTGTTCTATGTTGTTTCTGCTGTCCTTCGTATTAAGGCGAAAACTCTTTGAAGAAAGGTTTTACTTATAGTTGTCTCTTTCACATGACCACAGATACTTTGAAATTGGTGTGTAAATTTGTATGGTCCTATGATATGTAAAAAGTAAAGGTATGTAGATTCCGTTTTAATAGGAATATTGTATCAATATGTGCATACGTATTCAGAAACCAAAACCGAAGTACATGAGAACAGGGCAGGATGTGTACTTGCCAAAACAAGAAGAAATTCACAACTAAAGTGGCTCTACTATTTTTTTCCTAATATTAAGGACTGATTAACAATCTTTGAACATTCTAATGTTCATGTATTTTGCTTTTTGTCACGTCAGGAATATATGCTAATAATTCTGAACATTATCTTTATTCTAACAAAAACATAATACAAAATTGTTAACTAAAGTTAACTATATTTTACAATATTTAACTAAAATTAACTATTATAATAGTAAATATTTTTTGTTTAATTATTTGAATTTAGATAGACATAAAATTTAATTTAAAACTTCTTTTTTTTAAATGACCTATTTCTAGTATAACTATTTACATACCTTAACAAAAAGTTTCTTCATTAATCTATAATTTATTGTATATAATTAAAAGTATCCAAATCTGCAAAAAAAAAATCTAGAGTAACGTTTTATACTAAATTTTTGTTAAAGTTATTCCCGTTATACTGACATTTACATATATAAACTTACGCCCAAACCCCTGCTGATGAGACCGAACAAAACTTTGTCCTTTTTTTTACTTTAATACGAAATAAATCGAACATTCTTCAAGACCATTATAAAGGAAAGAGAGAGTTTTTCATTTATTCTTCAATCTTTTCATATAAACCCTAACTACAAAATAGACATGCATAAGCTGAGACAAAACTTCTCATTACAATAAGCAAAATGATCTTTTGTGATTTTTTTTTCAATTACAGAAACTGAATGATGCCAGAAAATTAGGCAATATTACAAGCTCAGTTGCAATAAACTGAAAACAGATCTTTTTATTTGACAATAAAGGCGATTTTTTGAGGTAAAATGTACAAAAAAAATCTAACGGTCTCTAAAATGATGTTTCATTAGCTACAGCATTTGTAGCAAATTTAAACATAAGACAAGAAAAAAAAAAGTTCATTTACTTTGTAATCAAAATATGTTCAACCATTTCCTCAATAAAGGAGATATTTTCTAGCGTTTCGTGTTTGGAAAGAAGATTAAAGTAACAGTGCATTAAGACAAAGTAAGTACCTCCTTTTTTGACATTATCGTTTTGTTTATCATCTATTTATCTATTTATTATCATATCTATCATTTATAATCATCATAAAAACTTAAGGATGAATTATGAAATGAAAAATATTACTCGTTTTGAAAGAGATAGATTGATTTGCACTCAAATATCTGTAATAAGTTAACTCTGTAAACCGATTTAATAAAAATTTAAGGAAAGATTGGGAAATAAATCTCTCCATGCATCTCTCATGGCCGAGCTTTCTTTTATCTCAAGTATACTACTTGTGGATCTTTGTTACGCACTGACCAATATCACAGGTGAGTCACAAAACCCTCTTAATTGATTCACAAATTGATGTATTTGGATACCAGTATTTATCTTGAAAGTTAATTCCCCCTCACACACTCTTTTGCAAGTTTTAATTTCCATATCCATTCTTTAGTTGTAAGATTATGTATA
>NW_026924300.1:0-23587 GCF_032062105.1 Saccostrea cuccullata
AATAAGTTTGTTTTTTCAAGTTTTTTCAATCATAACTTCTAATGACTTGAGTAGACTTACAAATAGATTGGATGAAAAGTCATATCCCGCATTAAATTGTTTCTTGGTGATAACTCTAGTTCTCTTTTGAATTTTGCTATTAAACCTTAAACCTATAGTCAATGTGTCATATAAATACTGTTGATTTTGAAGTCAAATGTTCAAGGAGTACGAAGAACATGGTCAGGTTTTTATATTTTGCAAATACCGAATACCGTAAAAATATATTTGTTGTGGAAGAAGACGTCTATTGACTAAAAGATCAAAAGCTGGGAAAAAAAATTAAAAAGAATTTTAACAACTTAAATTGTTTCTTCTGAATGACTTCACTTCTACTTTTCTTAAAGATCAAGATTAATGTTTTCCAAAAACTTCAGAACACAGCGAAAACACTATAGTGTAAATAATAATTAATTCATAGCTATGAAAAAATAAATCAAAGTTAACGTATTGCTGAAGCAGAATATCACTTGGTCATAGTTAAAATCAAAAAACCTTAACTTTTGAAAACATATATTTTTTATTTAGATGATAAATATTTGATGTCTTTATAATCTCTTTATAGGGGTTTTAACAATTATTTCGTTAATTAGAAATCAAATTTTTTAACTTCAAAGCAAGTTATTTAATCAAAGAAAAATATTATTGCTAGAAATCGAAAATATAGTTTGCGCTGGTAAAGGAATTCAACACAGTGTAGCATTGCAAGCCAAGAATGACAAACTATAGTAACTTACTTCTTATTTCTTTGTTAACAATTGTTGGAATTTTCAATGTATTTTTATGCGTTACATCATTTAAATCAGAACTTGCATACAGAAGGCGATTTGATTACACCGAAGACGAGGCTCAAACAATAGAAGAGACTTTATTTTCTACTTTGGTGGAAAGTGAAATTCTGTGTGCAGTTGTATGCAGTCAAACTGTAAGCTGCATTGCGTTTTTATTCAACATTAAATCAAAACAATGTCTCTTGTTGAATGCTTTGCAAAGGGTCGGATCCTCCGAAATCTCAGAGGAGAGATGTTGGTCTTACTTCGAAATGTTCGTTGGTAAGTAGTTATTATATAGCATTATCTTTAGGATTATATTTCAAAGAAAGGTATATTCCTGGGTCTAATCTTGAACTCAATATCTTATATTCGCATGACAAACTTCAAGAGATATTATTTAAATGCTTAATCAATTGTACTAAAAACAAATAAAACATACAAGGGGTATGATTAAGGTTACCTAGAGAATAGAATCAATCTCTTTCCACCTTTGAACAAATTAAATTGGTTATAATGAAATATATAATGGAGATAACAAACAGTATTCAAGCTCAAAGTCTATTAATAATGCGTATCGGGAGCAGAGCAAACACGGACCTCCGAAACATCAGAGGTGGGATCAGGTGCCATGGAGGAGTGAGCTCCCCTGCCGACCGGTCACACCCGCCATGTGCTCATACTTAGAACATGCTCTCATATGAGATATATATATATAAAACCCGTATGCAGATGATGGAATTTCTAAAATATCTAAACATGAAACAGATCTATCAGACTCGGTGGTATATGTTATCTCAAGCTCAATGGGATATATAGTATCGACTTAAGGAGGCGGGGGTCAACAAATTATTTTTTTTATTAACCACCAGATATAAATTCAAATTTGGGATATGTTATCTTAAGCTGTCAACTATCATTTGGCAAAGAAAAATTTCGTAGATTTTAGTTTTAAAATTTGATAATTTTATTGAATCTCTATAGGGATGTCTTCTTCTTAAAGAGATCAAAATAGTCTAAAAATGGCTACAACCACCCAGCCCCTTTAAGAATGGAAATAACCATTGCTAACAGACAATTCGTCGATATATCAAATTGTCGAGTTGAAGGCCACAGCAAATGTTTTCTTCTTTTCATGTACAAGATTTTATAGAAATCCTTCTTCATGTAAATACAAAAATTGATATGCTAATAACGCGACGCAATTGGTACCCATGGGACTCCCAATAAATCGTTGGAAGACCAGGGGCTCGTAACATAAAGCTTGCTAAGTTTTTGACTTAAGGTAGGATTCTTCTCTGGTTTCTGACTAGATGGAATATTCAAAGTACGTTTCTTGATATGACTTATATATTTAGATGTAAGAGATTTAAAAGAACATATTTTTCTTTCCTCATCACAATTATACAACTTTAAATAGAAATGGTAAACTATGTTTGAAAAGTAGCAGGGACTATATTTTTGGCGGAGTGGTGGCGTATGAAAATATCTTCTTTTCTGCCTCTCAAAATTATTATAGAACATTGACTTTAGTTCTAATTTTTACGCAATCAAAGACCAGACGAAATTTTCAAATGTAAGTTAAATTAATAATAAGGGACTAAAGTTTCAAAATATATCAAATAAATAAGATTTTTCACATATACTAGAACTATGTTGGCTTTTTAATGCTTCAAATCTAAGTACAGATTTGAGCCAAAAATCCGTTAAAAGTGTTATTTCTCTCTTTGTTAATGATCAAAACTTTTAGTTTTTGTATCATTTTGTACCTTTATGTGACAGCTTTACTATATGTGAAAATTGGAAAAAGTTAAATATAGGAAGCTTATAAAAATGACTAATAAATCCTTAAAATTTAAGAAAAGTAGAGGAAATTCGGATTAGCAAATATCCATTTTATTTAAATTATCCATGTCAATTTGGTAATATCACCTTATAGGCCCTATATGGTAGTATATTTTTATGCAAAAAGAAAAACATTCAATCTTTGGAATTACATGTCGGAATCGTATGATTGGAAACAGTAATTTTTTCTTCTTAATGTCCAGGAAAAAGGTAATGACCTTGACCTGACCTTGCCTCTAATATTAAACGGTCAAATTTAATCTCACTGATACCATCACTTAGTGATATATATTGTCCTCTTGATTCTGTGAAAATTTCATTAATTTTTAAATACAAGAAATGTGAGAAGAATCCTACCTTAAGTAGGGTCGTACGTATGGTTTAAGCATAATCTTAGGACCTGACTAAGTACTAATTAAGTATGTCTTAAACCGTAACATAAAACGAACTTAGCGAGGTCTTAGCTAAGTCAAACTTACGTTAAAAATATTTTATATGAGTCAACCTATGGTTTTTGATTTTATATAGATATATTGCTAAAAGTGATTCAGTTAGGGTTTTAATTAATTACATATTAAAATTGACGTCCTTATCTATCGGTTTAAGATATGTTAGTTTAGATTTCGTATTAAAATTATAATTATGTTATAAATTATTCAGAATGTTTGAAAACAAATACCGCACGGTCACAAAGTGGCGATTTGTGGTTCATTGTAAATGTTCACGACAATTGTTTTGACACCTGAGATGTTTTCAGTTTATCTTTTGTAACTCTTTTGTTTTGACAAATGTTCACTTACCCTGTTATTATCGCAGACAAGAAAAGATAATCGACGTTTTATTTATTTAATTTCGCCTTTCCACTTGAAATTGAAACTCTAAAAACTTCAATACATTTTGAATCCCCGCTATGTATCAGGCCATGCGTGTCAGAAGTAAAACCTGCAGAAGGTTTATGATATACTCATTTGCAAGTTAATCAAGGATACAAAAAATCGGGATATTTGTTCGTATTTCTCCACTTATCAGCAATTTCTCTCTCTCTCTCTCTCTCTCTCTCTCTCTCTCTGCAGACATGTAGTGAGCCCTGTCTACATTTATTCTACTTTACAGATACTTTTTATAATATTACTCTTACTATCATCATCCTCTTTCTTTTCTGTTTTTAACAAATAGAAATTACTTCAATTTATATTTTCAAAGTGAACATACAGATCCATGGTTTATTACTGTGTTCAATTTATTTCTATAACCGAGGTCCTACTAATTTCAGACGTATCCCTAAAATTAATTTTTTGTATTTACGTGTATTTGTGTTGGGAGTGATATTGGAATCAGTGATAAACCCCCCCCCCCCCCACGAAAAATAAATTCTTAAATCAGCGTCAAATAGATATAATTATTTTCTTTAATGCATAAAATGAATAAAGGAATGTTTTAACATCGAAAGTCAACATTATATAATTCTAAATATATGAACAAGAAAGTTAAGATATACTTAAATCACCTCTACCGGCCGCCTAAGTTTTGCTAAGATTGCCAAGCGCTTCTAGTTACGGTCTTAAGTTTTAGACTGTACTTAAGTCCTACTTAAGCACGGTCTTAGACCTAAGTAGCCTTTATGTTACGACCCCCTGGACTCCAAAAAGGCAGAAACCCACATAGATATTGTCAATCAGAATCTGAAGCATCTTTTTAATATCAACTTCAGAGTATTGATAAGACATTGAAAAGCAAAGACCTCTCAAGCGTCATTGAACATATCAATAGAGCTGGATGATCATTTAAATGTGTTTTTATGGCATGCTAAATTCACAAAAATGAGCTAAACCTAGTTTCACAATTGATAAACTAGGTTTATCGACTGTAAACTATAGTTTACAAACCGTGAACTATAGTTTACGATTCGTTAACTATAGTTTTTATCTGTAAAACTATATTTAACGGTTGTTAACTATAGTTTAAGAATGCTAATCTAAGTTATCTCGGCCGCGACTGACCTAAGTCGATAAAAAATGGGTAGCAACTGTTCCTTCGCCATGCGCTCGTTACTTGGAATTGAAAGTTGCGGGTCCTTCGGATGAGACCTTAAAAACCGAGGCCCCGTGTCAGCGGCAGGCGTTGGCACGATAATATAAAGATCCCTCACTGCTCAATGGCCCTGAGTGCCGAGTAAAGGTCAAAATTTGAAGCCCTTCACCGGCATACGGTGTCGTCTCCATATGAGTGAAAAATTCTCGAGAGGGACGTTAAACAATATACAATCAATCAATCAATCTAATCTAAGTTTATCTGTCTGTAATAAAACGTTAACAATAGATTTTGTTGATAAACATAGATTCACGTCTGTATACTATAATTTACGATCGTTAACTATAGTTAAGAGTTGTAAACCATAGTTTACAAATCGTGAAACTGTATTTATCAGATAAGCTATGTTTTGCGATCGCAAATGATTGTTTTCGATGTTAAGTATAGTTTACGGTTGTGAAACATAGATTATCGCGTTAACTATGGTTTACAGATGTAAAATATAGATTAACGTTGTTAACTATAGTTCACAGTCCGTAAACTATAGTTTACAACCGATAAACCTAGTTTATCGACTGTGAAACTATGATTACCTCATTTTTGTGAATTTGGCGTGCTAAACATAGTTTCACAATTGATAAACTAGGTTTATCGACTGTAAACTATAGTTTACAAACCGTGAACTATAGTTAACGATTCGTTAACTATAGTTTTCATCTGTAAAACTATATTTAACGGTTGTTAACTATAGTTTACGAATGCTAATCTAAGTTTATCTGTCTGTAATAAAACGTTAACAATAGATTTTGTTGATAAACATAGATTCACGTCTGTAAACTATAATTTACGATCGTTAACTATAGTTAAGAGTTGTAAACCATAGTTTACAAATCGTGAAACTGTATTTATCAGATAAGCTATGTTTTGCGATCGCAAATGATTGTTTTCGATGTTAAGTATAGTTTACGGTTGTGAAACATAGATTATCGCGTTAACTATGGTTTACAGATGTAAAATATAGATTAAGGTTGTTAACTTTTGTTCAATGTCCGTAAACTTTTTTTTACACCCGATAAACTTAGTTTATCGACTGTGAAACTATGATTACCTCATTTTTGTTAATTTGGCGTGCTAAACATAGTTTCACAATTGATAAACTAAGTTTATCGACTTTATACTATAGTTTACAAACCGTGAACTATAGTTAACGATTCCTTAACTATAGTTTTCATCTGTAAAACTATATTTAAAGGTTGTTAACTATAGTTTACGAATGCTAATCTAAGTTTATCTGTCTGTAATAAAACGTTAACAATAGATTTTGTTGATAAACATAGATTCACGTCTGTAAACTTTAATTTACGATCGTTAACTATAGTTAAGAGTTGTAAACCATAGTTTACAAATCGTGAAACTGTATTTGTCAGATAATCTATGTTTTGCAATCGCAAATGATTGTTTTCGGTGTTAAGTATAGTTTATGTTGTGAAACATAGTTTATCGCGTTAACTATGGTTTACAGATGTAAAATATAGATGAACGTTCACTCTAAAAAAAGTTTTACTGATTGTTTTTAAAATAAGATATTAGATTAAGAAAAACTAGTAATTATTAGTAATCCATTTAGTCAGAATAGCAAGTAAATGACTTCATGGTTAGTAATTGTAAACATAATTAGTAATAAGGATGAATTCATTAACTTATAAAATGATTTACTAAGTATGAATAGAAGTCTAGGAATTATATTACTTAGTAAATGAACTATTCATTTATGGTAAATTATTATTACTTAATTTAGAGATAATAAGCTTTCTGTTTACTAAATTTAAGTAAATGTAATTCTGAAATTAATTAAAATCTAGAATATTATTACTTAACAGAATACTAAGTAAATGAAATACTTAAATCATATTTACGAAATTCGACATTATGTACTAGAAATACTGATAAGAGAGGTAACTTTGTAAGTGCAAAATGTGAGTACTATTCACAGTTTTCTTGATGAGAGTTTCCTCATTGAACCCTCTTAGTAGTCAATAAGATGATATCTACATATGAAGGAAACAATACTTTCTATTCCTTTTGCCAATTTCTTTGTAATTGTTTTATTATATTTAACAATAAAACATTTAATTCCAACATCAAAAGCCTTATAAATTGAATAAGTTGTATCTTTTTAAGGATCATTTTAAAAATGGTTTAATGTTTCAAGCACTATACTACAGCATTTTTATTAGTATGATTTTTTTTCACATGAACGAATATTTGGAGGAAAGATAACTCCTCCTCACAGACAATTAATATGGAAGCCAAAATTATATATTACATTTCAATAATTGAATCCCGGTAGCGACAAAACTACCATATTTAAGTAATTATTTGTACTGCACCTGCTCTGAATTCTCCTTGATTCAGTAAAGAAATTATTGTTTTAAGTAAATCAATTAAATACAAGTATTTGTGAAACACTGATGCCCCCGTATGGCAACATAGCAAAGGTTAAACTTTTCTTATATGCAAATTTAATACATTGGTATTTCTTGATATCTCCAAGGTCAAGGTTATTGGTATCTAATAGAAAGGTCCTGCCACAAAAATACAGATGTGAAATATGGAAGCACTAGCTCCAACCCTTCAGAAGTTATGGTGAAGGTTACCAATTTTGAATGTAGGTCAAACTCCAAGGTCAAGGACAAAGGGTCAGATTTGGTGGTACCCAAGGAAAGGTCTTGTCACAAGAATGAAATATGTAAAGTATGAATGCACTAACCCTAACCCTTTTAAAGTTATAGTCAAGGTTTGCTCTTTGAAAGTGGGTCAAACTCCAAGGTCAAAGGGTCAAAGTTCTTAGTATCCAATGAATGGTCTTTTCACAAGAATTACATATATGTAAGTATGAAAGCCCTATCCCTTACCGTTCAAAAGTTATGGCCAAGGTTAAAGTTTTTTCACAAGAATGGAAATCTCCAGGGTCAAGGTCAAAAGGTTTTGGTTGTTGGTATCCAATGAAAGGTCTTTCAACAAACAATATATATGCAGTGAAGTATAAATGTCCTGGTATTTACTGTTCAAATGGCTAAAGAAAAAGTTTGGAATTTTTGTGTAAAAGTGGGTCAAACTCTAAGGTCAAGGTCAAAAGGTCAAATTTGTTGATACTCAAAGAAAGGTCTTATCACAAAGAATACACATGTGAAATATGAAAGTCATAGCTCCGCTAAATCAAAGGTTATGGGCAAGGTTAAAGTTTTTGCGGACAAACAGACAAACAGAGAGACAGACAGACAGAGAGACAGAAAGACGGACACGACAAAAACTATATACCCCCGAAACTTCGTTGACTGGGGCATATAATTATTAGTTATATAGTAAATAGTGCTAAAATGTGAGTAAAGACCAAGTAATGCTATTACTTATATATACAAATTTAAGTAAATATAAATTACTAAGTAAAATTTTTTAGTGTGTAAGTAAAACAATTCTTTAAAATACAAACATCAAGTAAAACATTTGAATCTAGTAATTGACATATATTTCAGTAATTGATTTTAAATTTTAAGTAAATGCTTAGTAATGATCTATTACTCATCTTTGTTATTTCAAGTAAATATTGACTACTAAGTAAAACTTTTTTAAGAGTGTTGTTAACTATAGTTTACAGTCCATTAACTATAGTTTACAACCGATAAACTTAGTTTATCGACTGTGAAACTATGTTTTGCTTATTTTTGTGAATTTGGTGTGCCATAGTTTTTATATACAGAGTAAAAATTTACGAGAAATCAACGTATCGTGTCAATATATAATTCTCAAACCTGCCTCAAACTTATTTTATCCCTTAGACTTTTTAAACTTTATTTTTTTTTTACGATTCCTTTAAGTTTCAGAAGCACAGTCTAAAAACTGAATTTTATCGCATGATTCTACGGAAATATTGCCGATTCCTTGCAAATATCACGCGTGTGTTTCATTTTATCATTTTTCTTTACTCTGCAATATATATGATTTATATATTAAGACTCCAAACATAAAATGGAGACACATTTATTAAGTAAAAATATCTTGATTTTTTCTTTAAATGAAACCGAAAAAGGTAATTATATATTTTTTAAAATTCAAATTTAATTGAAAAATCCCTGAAAATTGTATTTTATTATCAAAATAATTTTATTCACTTGTGAATTTTTTTCTTTAAATGAAACCTAAAAAGGTAATTATATATTTTTTTAAATTCAAATTTAATTGAAAAATCCCTGAAAATTGTATTTTATTATCAAAATAATTTTATTCACTTGTGGATTTGAAACCTGAAATGGAAGTATAGAGAAGTATTGTCATTTTTAAACCCTTTTTTTTATGATTTCACAGATTGCCCCGAAGGATGGGAAGAATATGCAATGAATTGTTACAGATTCTTTACAGATAAGAAAGACTGGAACTCGGCAAAGGTAAACATGTTTTAAACAAACTGCATAAAACTGAAAGTACAGTACTATAGTTTTTTAAGAGTAAAATAAAGAAATATACTAGTACATGTATATCATAGGAGTAATCAATTTCTACAATGTTTTCCCGGAGTTTTAAAATTCTTTTAGACTCAAAGGATCAAAGGATCTGATTTTAATCAGATTGCTTGAAGCCCTTCTTCATTTCTTCTAATATATGATTGCTCTAATATTTGTACAATCGTCATGTCCCTTCACAGATTCCTCATGTTTTGAATTGCCAGAGGAGTCTATTTTAATTATTGGTTTAAATATTTTAAGCACGATTTAAAACAATAATCACTTTGAAAAAAAAAGGAACGGAAAGAAAGGCATTGAAAAAGTATTTATTTATTATCATTATCATTATTATTTATTCATTTATTAATTTGAATTTTTTTTTTTTTTTACAAAATTTGAAAATTAATGGGTGCATTTTGTATACATGTATCTATTTAAAATAATAAAAAAATTATTACTTACCATTCAGAGCTTTTGTGTTTTAAAATATCTCGTGGCAATAGAAAGCGAAGAAGAAAACAATTGGATTTTTGATCGAATCAACTACAAGGATGAAGGTGATTATTTTGTAATATGTAATTATTTGCTGAAACAAACGACTAAGACCAAAAATTCCCGATTGTTGTAAAATTTTGCAAAATCAATAATTCTCTTTGAAATTGGATGAGTAAAAATCTCTTACCACTTTCCTTTTAAAAAGTTTAAAATGATTTTAGATATAATGTAAGAATTAAATTTGGTCTCAAGTCGTAAGTCCTTTTGTAAAACGGGCCCCTGTTGACTTTATTTATCAGAAGGCAATCCCTTTAATTATTAAATGACAATGCAAAAAAAAAATCATAACACTGATAACTTCTTCAGTTATTTCTTTATCAAAGTGATCGAAAACTTGAATAAATGTTTTGTTGATGTGTATACGTACATATGGTATTGATGGAATGACCATGAAACAGTAAATATCTCAAAAATATATAAATTACAATGTACTGCATTAAATATTTCTTCTTTTATTTTGAAATGAAATACCCGGTATTGTGAGATAACGAACAGTATATTCAAGCTCAAAAGTCCAAAAAACAATACAACATAGGAGTAGAACAAATACTTACCTCCAAAAGTTCAGAGATGGAATCAGGTGCCATGGAGGAGTGAACATCCCCTGCCGACCGGTCAAAACCGCCGTGTGTTCCTTGTCATGTTCGGGAAATAACGGAAAAATCCGTTGTCAATGTAAAATAATGGACTAAAAAATTTTAATAATTAATATTAAGTCTATAGTTAAGACATATGCATGTATTCATTCTGAAAACATTGGAATGCGTAACTGTTTAACTCCTCAGGTGACGATTGGTGGACTGATGGGTCAGATGAAGGGTCAGAGGACAAGTGGTATTGGCACCATTCTAACAGTAGAATGATTTACGCAGACTGGAATTTAAGTCCTCGTGAACCGAACGGAAAGCAGAGTGAAAACTGTTTATTGCTGCAATTGAGGCTCAACAGCTGGGTCGATGCTCCTTGTTCGTACGAGTTAAAGTTTATCTGTGAAAAATGAACAATTATGAAATGTAATTTTACAAAAGTAACAAGAAAATGAAATGTTGATTGTTAAAAGACCATTTTTATTTGATACGATGACGAATTGACGATTTAGTAGTTTTATTTTTAACTTTTGTGTCAATTCTTAATAAAGTGACACTCGGTCATTGGATTGAACTTAGTATGTTGTACAGAACTTGTTTCCCATCCTTTTGATTTTATCAATATAAAATATATTCAATCAAGTATTAAGCTACCGTATAACTGAAATTTTATCGAGACGCAAATTTAGCGATTTGACTTTAAAAATTGGTATTTTAATTTTAGCGAACTTGAAATGCTCACTTTAGGAGGTATATCAACTTCCAAGCAATTTTAGCGATCTTAGCACCCCTGCTAATAATACTAAAATTAAATTCATTAAAAATTCTACCTATGCGGTATTTGAAAATGTTGCAGTCTTGATGGAATCTGGCAAATTATTATTTTGTTAATAACTTGAATAATTATAGAAGAAGGAGCATCCTCTCGAAAAGTGCATGCCTATAAATCAAGGTAGCATTCAACGTCAATCTCGATGAAAATATAATTACGTCACTTTCATTTTGCAAAGGACGGTGTTGAAATAAACACACTCACTCACGATTGCGTTACTATATCACTGTTTATCCCCCTCCAATTTCCTTGCCAGGGTTTAGTAAAATGCACTTTTTAAGTCTTCACTGATGCGATAGAGAATAAAGAACCCGCAAAGGTGGACAGATTCAAGTTTCTTTTTCTTATACTGTAATGGCAATCGCGAATTCCTGCATAATCAAAGAAAGATTCAACCATAAGCAATTTAAACATTTATCAATTAAAACCACAACAACGTTCCATTACATTTTTAATTATTTAAATTGTCGTGGTCAATCCTGAAACCAATGTAAACATGGTGACATTTCTGTATGAGTAAGGAGTATCGATTGGGACGTGAACATCATGCAATTGATCATTTAACATACGAGTCAGAACTCTACAATTTTATTTATGTCTTCTAATGCTTATAGGCAAGATCACCGCAGCTTGTTTTCGCTAATTTTGTAAAAGTCAAATAAAACACTTTCATGTTGATGAATAATGCCATTTATTAAAATGACGATATAAATGTGAACAATTTAACAAACAAGAAGGGGGATCAGATTCACAAGCTTTGCTTATCAGTTACGTAAAATATGATAATGTCTGATCCCCCAAAAATGACTAGAAAAAGTATCTGTAAGACATTAATGTGGTTAGTGCAAAAGCAATATAACTGAATTAATAAAACATTGTCTTAAATTGACTTTTCTCAATATGATTTATTGTCTCCATCGTAATTACGTCGCACACGGTATTGGGTGTCTCAATTGCGTAATTTGTAACACTTGAAGAAGAGCGCTTATAGTTTTTAGTCATTTTTCGTATTTTGTCTGCACGTATTTTTCCGAAATTTTGCACATCGCTTCTATGACGTAATATGATGATGTTATTTAAAATTCATTTCAATAAAATCAGAAAATGGCAGTTTATGGGTGTCCGTAGAAGCGGTCAAATTTTGTAACATGTTGTGATTTAAAGACAAAACCAGACAAAATGGAATATTTGGTAAGGCATTTTGACTATCTTTCATTTGAAAAAAAATAAAATGTAAGTGAAATTTGGAATGTGCAAATATTCAAGAGAACAAATGATTCTTCTAAAAGACATCTGTCCTTATTTTATGATATTGGTCAAATGATTTTGATGTCTAGTCAGTTTTGTTACTTTGGTACAAATTACGTTATTTTGATAGTTTACGAAAATATACCCCGGAGAAAAGGCATTATAATTTTCTTAATAGATAACTTTTAATAGCTACAATCTCATTTTCAAAATGTGCAAGTTAAGAAAAATACATGATTAAGAATTCAAGATAAATAGAATTCATGCGAAAAATGAGACCATGCAAAATTACCATGTCTAGTCTGTTTTGTTACACATTCATTTTTAACGTTTTTTAAACAAAGTATAATATAACGTCAAAATAATTTTTCGTGCATTTGCCTTTTCAAGGAAACGAATTCAACCCTTTCGTCAGCAGAAAGAATAAACATTAATGAAGATAAGAAAAAACAGAAAAGAAGAGAACAGAAACTTAGCAGTTATAAAATACATCAATACAGAAAAAGTCCAAAATCTACCAAAACCTATAGTAAGACTGCAAGTGCTATTAAACAGAGAGCATACAATGAGAGAAAAAAGCAAGAAAGGGTACAAGAAAAAGAAATAAAACGAAAGAGAAGAGAATATATGAAAATGTACAGACAACGGACAAGACGTCTAGATGCTCCTAATAATGAAGAGCAATTTTTTTCCCTAACAGGATGGAAAAGGCTAGGTATAAATTAAAAACTAAATCTCTAAATTTAATCAATTGATATTGTTACACAGAAGTGAATTAGGGTTCATTTAATACAAAAATTAAACGATTTAAAAAAAAAAGTATTTTGCAAAGATTTTGAATAAAGATACATGTATATACTTGTGCAAACAGAATTATCAATACCTAGGGGGAGGGGAGGGGCTTCGGTCCCCGCTAGCCCCCTTCCCGCAAGTATCCGCGACCTCAGATATGTACATGTATAAATATCATACTTTAATGACATATATTTATTTTGAAAATTTTTAATATGAGCCCTACTAAAAGAGATCATAATTAAATTATTAGACATTAATTGTGGTTTTCTGTTTGAAAATATGTATACCTTATCTATAAAAAGACTTCACGAAGCTCTTCCTAAAAAATTCAAGCAAACGCGCGGCTGTACTTTCCGCTGATATAGATAAAAACTAGAGGTACTATGAGCAATGAGCTCACTAAATGATACCCCCCGCCTCCCATAATGTCTATACGGTAATGTGTAAAGAGGAATAACTCGTTCTATCAAATGTTATCCAGAAGCTTCCAATGTGACGTCATAGGTAAATATATAATGGCAATGTTCATGTTTTGCAATGGGAAACCTAAAATACGTGTCGAATAAAAAAGTAAAATAGGAGGTGCACAATGGCAATATGTAATAAAGATTCTGTGAAAGTTTCATTAAATTTCACTCAGTAGTATAAGAGGAGTTGCGGATAAGAGATAAAGCGTAACAGACGGACGGACGGACGGACGTACGGACGGACGGAAATCCCGATCACTATATACCCTCCCGCTTTTCAAGCGGGGGTATAAAAAGAGCGACAAAGTCACCTACTGTTGAAAAATTCCACTCTTCATTCAGTGACTGTCTAGAGAAATCTGCCTTAGAAAATGTTATAGAAATCATCTCTACCGTAAAACAGAAAAACGAAATAAAGATGCAATCGCAAATTTAAAAATACTGACATCTGCTGTAAATGGACAGAATTTGTCAAATAAAAAAGGAGCTGTTAAAAATCTGGCAGACAGGCTAGGCGTCAAAACCAAAACAATACTTAGAGGTCAAAGGACAAAAACACACGTGTTATACTCTGAACATTCATCGTTTCTATATACCGCTCGAAAAACAAAGCCTGATTCCTTAACCTATGAAACCAAAAAATTGTCTTTAACTTCAGGCTACAGGAAAGTAATAGCAGGCTGACGAATAATAAAAACGACATTAAGAGAGTTCGACATGGTCCGAGACTATATTCGTCACACCCGTGCCGTATAATAGAGAAGACTCAGACTGAAGTTTTTTAAGACTTCCAACAAATATATCCCGAAATTAAGATAGGACAAAAGGCATTTGAAAAATGCAAATCCTACTTCCTACGCACGGCGCGCTTCAAAGATAAATTAACTTGCTGTTATCGTCAACATGTTGAAATGCGCTCTTTATTCAAAAACTGTATGCAGTTTCGCAAAAAAGTGTTGGCAGGACAAGCTACATCATTGTCCGAGTTAGTAGATGATACTTTATGTCCCAAAACAGCATAAAATGTCGTGTTTAAATCGCGAATGCGAAGGATGTTGCGTTGAAAAATTATTTTTTCTACCAGAGGAGTTAGATCATAGTGATACTCATGTATCGTGGGAAAGGTATGAGTACAAAGATGTGAAAGTAAAAGGAAAGATTATAAAAAAAAAACTAGTTCTCGTAAGAAAAGTTAACATCACCGGACGAGATGTTTCAATACTTCAAACAAATAATGGAAACATTTCCTGCGCATCAGTACCGTGCATATTGGCAGTCAAAGCAAATGAAATCCTTGATAAATAACATTTTGGTCACTGTGTCGCTATTCACGACTTTTCAGAAAATTATAGATGCACAGAAAAGTGCGACATTCAGTCGCCCTATTTTCAAAAACAAGAAGTTTCTATACATGTAACGATTGTTCAACGACATTTTGTTCTGGAATATGACGGGAAAGACAGTTCAGAAAAACGATCCAAATATTGTCACTGAACATTTCATTGTTATAAGTCCAGACCAAAAGCATGACCTTACTTTACAAATAATGTACAAAAGTTACTTTCGAACTATTTGCGATCTATATCATGTGATGTGTCCTTGATGCATGAATTCACTGACGGGTGCAGTGCCCAATATAAAAGTCGTCATTGCATGGTAGACATATCCTATTCATGCTCTGACTTTGGATATTCAAAAGCTATCAGAAATTTTTTGAAACCTCTCATGCACGAGGGCCTCAAGACGCTGCGGGGGGTTACGTGAAAAAACAAGCAGATTTATCCGTTATTCGTGGATCCCAAGTTATTCAAAGTGCGGTGATTTCTTTGAGTTTGTCGAAAGTAATTTATCTCGCACAACCGATACATCTAATGTTCACGTCGGATATTTAGGTACATCAACTCCGTACACAGGGACCGAGATAGGTATATCCAACCAGTTAAAGACAATAGAAAAATTCATCAAATTTGTTCATCAATAAACGGTAAACTTCAAACTCTAAAATTATCTTGTTATTCTTGCGACAACTGCGTTATTGGTGATTACAATGAGTGTTTGAACAATGATCAACTAAGGCAGTTTTCGACAATAACAATAAGAAAACAAACAGACCATAAAAATGATGAACGCGAAACTGATGAGACTGATGATTTAGATATTGTCGAATTGATTTCTACAGATACAGGTTTTGCTCTGAAAGTAGATGATATAAATTATCCATATTACATCTTAAAAGCATCGAAATAACCAGTTGTCTTGCGAAAATGTGTAACCGACAAGTGGGGAATGTCGTTTCCGGAAGGAAGCAGAGTAGTACATGGATACTATTTTGGTGTTCAGAATGAAATTCCTTTAGAACAGAAACTAATAAAAAGGATACCAGCTATGGTGCCTGCACAATCAGTCATATGTTTTGAACTTGAAATTGATAATGATGGCGTTATAAATATTGAGGAATCGCTGAACGAGCGAATTTTAAGAAGTTTAGAAGAAATAATGTAAAGGAAAATTACTTTGCGTGTGCTTCTGTATTTTATAATGATACTGACAATACATGTATAAAAGTTATAATATACATAGCTGAAAAATTTAAACACAATAAACTGATGTCATGTATAAGTATTTTGTATATTTTAGAGTCATAAGATACTCGAATCTTCAACGTCAATATTTATTGTTTTAAAATAACGTTATTTTGACGTTACAAAAACGACCCCAATACCGTGCACGACGTCAATCATGTCAATATACTCTGCTGTATTTTTGCAAAATATAATATAAAACTTATAGTTATAAATAAGAGGACATTTATATATTAAAAAAAACAATTAACGAAATTAACCATAACGTTCAAAATTTTTTTTGATATTTGAATATATACATTGTACCCCTTATAAGGATATAAATAAAATATACATAATTAACGAATAAAGCTATTACTAAAACAACTTTCAAAAACAAAACAAAAACCTACGTCATTTTACATGAGCACTACCGTAAGTTTATTAACTTATTGGAATGCGACATTAAGCTTTGTGGGGAGAAACCCTGCATAGAGTAGGCAGAATAATGAAATCTAAGAAATGCACGTGTTGTGGATAAATACAGTCCTTGATAATATTACTGAAGAAAGAAGGAAAAACATTTCAAAAGTTAAGAAATGTTGCCGAGGGAATATACTTATTATGAAGCCTATAAGATCGGATTCGGGAATATATCAAACGAATATTGGATTGGTAAGTTATTATTATTTGTATCCTCTTTGATACACTTTTTTATTTTCTATAAGGTAGAGTAACGTTTAAAAGATTAAATCAATTCAGAACATGCTTGTAAGCATCGGAGCCAAATTAAAAGTCTAACCGAATATATGGGGGGGATGGGGGGGTTAACAAAAAATTGTTTTGGGGACTAAGCCTTAATTTTCAATGCTCATATGTCTAAATTTGCCAAACAAATACGAATACGAGGGGAGTACCCCCTAACCCCTCTCCCTCCCGTCCTCGAATCCGACGCGGTATGAGCTTTCAAAAATACCAAACGTACACAGTTGACTTAAGTGTTTTGCAGTTTTCATAACATAACTTAAGTATACTTACAGGTAACCAGCACATCCATTCATTGATAACATACCAAACCTCTGAATTATACATAGTGATTACTGACATTTACGGTGGTAACTATTTTGAGATGTACAATCAAGTCTATGTGTCCAATGAGGAGGACGGATTCAGAATTCTTCTTGGTAATTCTATGGGAACTCTTGGTCAGTTTTTTTCTATAAGTATTACGCCCAATGTAATTAATCAGCTGCCACTGTAAAAATAAACAATTTTGAATATATATGAGGATTGATCTAAAAGTGATGTCAAAACATTAATATTATACGGTATCTTGAAATAACTACAGTAAAACTTGTTTAGAACGAACATGGATATTGCGAATTCACGGACAAAGCGAAGTTATCTTGCATACCCAACTATATTTAATGAATTCCTTATACGGATATATAGTGAAGTATTTTCATAGGTCCCAGTGACTTCGTTATAACCGAGTTTTACTGTATTTTTTTAATATGAAAGGTAACGCCATGATGCCGAGCGAGTCCAAGTTTCAGCAGAATGGATCCAGATTTACCACGATAGACAAAGATCAGGACGAATTTCCAGAGAACTGCGCCGTGAGGTTCGGGGGAGGAGGATGGTGGTATAAAAGCTGTTATAAGGCCCAGCTGACGGGACAGTACGGGACCACGGAGTGGGCGTGGCCGTGGTATCCCACGTTTACCGACGGCACCACCATCAAAACTGTCAAAATGATGTTAAGGAGAAAGGCGTAATAATTGTAATACATGTATTAATCTCACGAAGGTTTACAGGGAATTATGATGGATTATAGAATTCGCCCACTTTTCATACGATCGATGCATAAAATCAATTTTTCTTGATTTTTCTTTGTCTTTTGATTTTGATATCGATCAAACCTCGTTATCGCTACTTGCAGTAAGAAAACGAAAAAAACCCAAGTATCTGAAGATTTTAGTAAGCAAAATTTGTGAAAAAAATAAAGAAAAAGTGGTGAACAGAAAATTCGAGATATCGGTATTCGACATACCGAAGGTCAACTGTAATTATATGAAGTTTAACTGTATACAAACAATTGCATGTTAACTAACGGTTTTTAAACTCATTCCTCAAAATGTATGATCCTCTGAAAGAAAAAAATAGAAATCTTTCTACACGTCCTGATAAAGATATTCATTTTCAGTAAAATATTGTTCTTCTTTTACTGTACAAATTATTATTTCCTATCTAGCTTGTAACACGAGCTTTGATTGGTTACAAAGTCGGGTGTAAATATCCGTGCACCCGACTTGAGCCGGGTGTAAATAAAACATGACGTCACAATGCATACATTCTCTATGATAAAAGCTAAAAATCATGTTTATAAAGCATTTTTATGGGTACAAAGGAAATAAATTTGTTATCCAGGTCCAATCAAGGGTGTACGGTTATTTACCCCGGGTTGTATTCCATACACCCTTCGGCCTTCGGCCTCAGGGTGTATGGAATAAAACCCGGGGTAAATCCCCGTACACCCTTGATTGAACCTGGATAACTAATATTATTGGCTGCTGAGGTTTTTTTTACACCCAACATACACATCTACGTATAATAATACGTTGATTATTATTCAGTGATTGTAATAAAGCACATTCATCTTTTCGACAAATTATCAAAGTTATTATTAAACCAATAAAATGCTTTCCTTGGATGTAAATGTAGAGATAATCAAAGCATTGTAGAACATCAGATTTTGCTGGAAAAGGTCAAAATTCAAAATAAAAAGTAAGAAATTTATATACTGTAAAAATGGTTTTAGATGATTACAACCCAGTACTTGAGTTCACTACGACCATTCACAGTGAATTAATGTCATACATGTACCTCCTATTGTGGAAATAAATATCGTTATAAAGATTCAGATAAAAGGTCAAAGGTCAAGGTTAGAAAAATCATACAATACCAAAATTGATTTAAGACGATAAGTTTCTTTTTTTCAAGTTTTTTTTTTCAATCATAAATTCTAATGACTTGAGTAGACTTACAAATAAATCGGATGAAAAGTCATATCCCCGCATTAAATTGTTTCTTGGTGATAACTCTAGTTCTCTTTTGAATTTTGCTATTAAAACTTAAACTTATGGTCAATGTGTCGTATAAATATTGTTTATTTTGAAGTCAAATGTTCAAGGAGTACGAAGAACATGGTCAGGTTTTTATATTTTGCAAATACCGAATACCGTAAAAATATATTTGTTGTGGAAGAAGACGTCTATTGACTAAAAGATCAAAAGCTGGGAAAAAAATTAAAAAGAATTTTAACAACTTAAATTGTTTCTTCTGAATGACTTCACTTCTACTTTTCTTAAAGATCAAGATTAATGTTTTCCAAAAACTTCAGAACACAGCGAAAACACTATAGTGTAAATAATAATTAATTCATAGCTATGAAAAAATAAATCAAAGTTAACGTATTGCTGAAGCAGAATATCACTTGGTCATAGTTAAAATAAAAAAAACCTTAACTTTTGAAAACATATATTTTTTATTTAGATGATAAATATTTGATGTCTTTATAATCTCTTTATAGGGGTTTTAACAATTATTTCGTTAATTAGAAATCAAATTTTTTAACTTCAAAGCAAGTTATTTAATCAAAGAAAAATATTATTGCTAGAAATCGAAAATATAGTTTGCGCTGGTAAAGGAATTCAACACAGTGTAGCATTGCTAGCCAAGAATGACAAACTATAGTAACTTACTTCTTATTTCTTTGTTAACAATTGTTGGAATTTTCAATGTATTTTTATGCGTTACATCATTTAAATCAGAACTTGCATACAGAATGCGATTTGATTACACCGAAGACGAGGCTCAAACAATAAAAGAGACTTTATTTTCTACTTTGGTGGAAAGTGAAATTCTGTGTGCAGCTGTATGCAGTCAAACTGTAAGCTGCATTGCGTTTTTATTCAACATTAAATCAAAACAATGTCTCTTGTTGAATGCTTTGCAAATGGTCGGATCCTCCGAAATCTCAGAGGAGAGATGTTGGTCTTACTTCGAAATGTTCGTTGGTAAGTAGCTATTATATAGCATTATCTTTAGGCTTATATTTCAAAGAAAGGTATTTTCCTGGGTCTAATCTTGAACTCAATATCTTATATTAGCATGAAAAACTTCAAGAGATATTATTTAAATGCTTAATCAATTGTACTAAAAACAAACAAAACATACAAGGGGTATGATTGAGGTTACCTAGAGAATAGAATCAATCTCTTTCCACCTTTGAACAAATTAAATTGGTTAGAATGAAATATATAATGGAGATAACAAACAGTATTCAAGCTCAAAGTCTATTAATAATGCGTATCGGTAGCAGAGCAAACACGGACGTCCAAAAACATCAGAGTTGGGATCAGGTGCCATGGAGGTGTGAGCATCCCCTGCCGACCAGTCACACCCGCCATGTGCTCATACTTAGAACATGCTCTCATATGAGATATATATATATATATAAAACCCGTATGCAGATGATGGAATTTCTAAAATATCTAAACATGAAACAGATCTATCAGACTCGGTGGTATATGTTATCTCAAGCTCAATGGGATATATAGTATCGACTTAAGGAGGCGGGGGTCAACAAATTATTTTTTTTATTAACCACCAGATATAACTTCAAATTTGGGATATGTTATCTTAAGCTGTCAACTATCAATTGGCAAAGAAAAATTTCGTAGATTTTAGTTTTAAAATTTGATAATTTTATTGTATCTCTATAGGGATGTCTTCTTCTTAAAGAGATCAAAATAGTCTAAAAATGGCTACAACCACCCAGCCCCTTTAAGAATGGAAATAACCATTGCTAACAGACAATTCGTCGATATATCAAATTGTCGAGTTGAAGGCCACAGCAAATGTTTTCTTCTTTTCATGTACAAGATTTTATAGAAATCCTTCTTCATGTAAATACAAAAATTGATATGCTAATAACGCGACGCAATTGGTACCCATGGGACTCCCAATAAATCGTTGGAAGACCAGGGGCTCGTAACATAAAGCTTGCTAAGTTTTTGACTTAAGGTAGGATTCTTCTCTGGTTTCTGACTAGATGGAATATTCAAAGTACGTTTCTTGATATGACTTATATATTTAGATGTAAGAGATTTAAAAGATCATATTTTTCTTTCCTCATCACAATTGTACAACTTTAAATAGAAATGGTAAACTGCGTTTGAAAAGTAGCAGGGACTATATTTTTGGCGGAATGGTGGCGTATGAAAATATCTTCTTTTCTGCCTCTCAAAATTATTATAGAACATTGACTTTAGTTCTAATTTTTACGCAATCAAAGACCAGACGAAATTTTCAAATGTAAGTTAAATTAATAATAAGGGACTAAAGTTTCAAAATATATCAAATAAATAAGATTTTTCACATATACTAGAACTATGTTGGCTTTTTAATGCTTCAAATCTAAGTACAGATTTGAGCCAAAAATCCGTAAAAAGTGTTATTTCTCTCTTTGTTAATGATCAAAACTTTTAGTTTTTGTATCATTTTGTACCTTTATGTGACAGCTTTACTATATGTGAAAATTGGAAAAAGTTAAATATAGGAAGCTTATAAAAATGACTAATAAATCCTTAAAATTTAAGAAAAGTAGAGGAAATTCGGATTAGCAAATATCCATTTTATTTAAATTATCCATGTCAATTTGGTAATATCACCTTATAGGCCCTATATGGTAGTATATTTTTGTGCAAAAAGAAAAACATTCAATCTTTGGAATTACATGCCGGAATCGTATGATTGGAAACAGTAATTTTTTCTTCTTAATGTCCAGGAAAAAGGTAATGACCTTGACCTGACCTTGCCTCTAATATTAAACGGTCAAATTTAATCTCACTGATACCATCACTTAGTGATATATATTGTCCTCTTGATTCTGTGAAAATTTCATTAATTTTTAAATACCAGAAGTGTGAGAAGAGTCCTACCTTAAGTAGGGTCGTAAGTACGGTTTAGGCATAATCTTAGGACCTGTCTAAGTACATGTCTTAAACCGTAACATAAAACGAACTTAGCGAGGTCTTAGCTAAGTCAAACATGTTGAAAATATTTCTATGAGTCAACCTATGGTTTTTGATTTTATATAGATATATTGCTAAAAGTTATTTAGTTAGGGTTTTAATTAATTACATATTAAAGTTGACGTCCTTATCTATCGGTTTAAGATATTTTAGATTAGATTTCGTATTAAAATTATAATTATGTTATAAATTATTCAGAATGTTTGAAAACAAATACCGCACGGTCACAAAGTGGCGATTTGTGGTTCATTGTAAATGTTCACGACAATTGTTTTGACACCTGAGATGTTTTCAGTTTATCTTTTGTAACTCTTTTGTTTTGACAAATGTTCACTTACCCTGTTATTATCACAGACAAGAAAAGATAATCGACCGCCTTTCCACTTGAAATTGAAACTCTAAAAACTTCAATACATTTTGAATCCCCGCTATGTATCAGGCCATGCGTGTCAGAAGTAAAAACTGCAGAAGGTTTATGATATACTCATTTGCAAGTTAATCAAGGATACAAAAAATCGGGATATTTGTTCGTATTTCTCCACTTATCAGCAATTTCTCTCTCTCTCTCTCTCTCTCTGTCTCTCTCTCTCTCGCTCTCTCTCTCTCTCTCTCTGCAGACATGTAGTGAGCCCTGTCTACATTTATTCTACTTTAGAGTGAACATACAGATCCATGGTTTATTACTGTGTTCAATTTATTTCTATAACCGAGGTCCTACTAATTTCAGACGCATCCCTAAAATTAATTTTTTGTATTTACGTGTATTTGTGTTGGGAGTGATATTGGAATCAGTGATCACCCCCCCCCCCCCACGAAAAAATAAATTCTTAAATCAGCGTCAAATAGATATAATTATTTTCTTTAATGCATAAAATGAATAAAGGAATGTTTTAACATCGAAAGTCAACATTATATAATTCTAAATATATGAACAAGAAAGTTAAGATATACTTAAATCACCTCTACCGGCCGCCTAAGTTTTGCTAAGATTGCCAAGCGCTTCTAGTTACGGTCTTAAGTTTTAGACTGTACTTAAGTCCTACTTAAGCACGGTCTTAGACTTAAGTAGCCTTTATGTTACGACCCCCTGGTCTCCAAAAAGGCAGAAACCCACATAGATATTGTCAATCAGAATCTGAAGCATCTTTTTAATATCAACTTCAGAGTACCTGTGTGAACAATCAGATTGTTTTAACAAAATAGTGTTGTATATGACCAATGACAATGTAAATAAATTTACGAGTTCTATTTATGTTG